>NC_068442.1:10570707-10870707 GCF_023373465.1 Oncorhynchus keta | reverse complement strand
CCAGTGACCCACGGGTCACCCTGCGCTGCACTAATGTGTGCCGTGTTAGTCATTGTTCCCACCCAGGTCCCAGGGACAGGAAAGTAGTCTCATTATGACGAGGGACCAACTAATTTAAATGCACAGGCTGTTTCGCCCCCTGGGTCAAAGGAAACACTGGGCATACCATTAATGCATCATGACTATAATATCATCAGAGTACAATGCAGCCCAAAAATGCAACAAGAGCCAGGTGGGTTTTAAATATTTTCACATAATTATATAGTGCGTCCAATGAAAAAGTGTTCCTAGATGACACTTTCTCAAACTACACTGAAGGTCAGCATTTCTGCTACAGGCCGTTTTCTTCTTTAATGGGGCCCAAAGGAGCTGGCCTTGGTACAAATACATCTGCTTGACTGACTGCCCGCCTGTCCAGCCTGCAGGGCTCTACCTCTCCCAGAGGGCCCCAGGTGATGTCGTGCCTGCTCCTCTCCACCCTTCATATATCCTTAAATTCTTGGCCCTCATATTCACAACTGTACCTTTGGCAAGCAGATCGCCACGCTCACTTCCTGTGTCAGAGTTATGACGTATTCCGCCCCTGTGTTTTCCGTGATTGGATCTTTCCTTTGGACACCTGGACTCTATTTGTAAAGCCAGCATGTGTCCGTGGAGAGCCATTTGGATTGCATTCATTACAACTGATGACACTGTTCCTATCACCCTATTATTAAAACTACTAGCGACACTAGAGACTGGTGCAGTTGGATGTCTAGTGAAGACATCAAAACTATGAAATAACACATAGGGAATCATGTAGTAACCAAAAACAAATCAAATCAAAAATATATTTTATATCTGAAATTCTTCAAATAGCAAACCTTTGCCTTGATGACAGCTTTGCACACTCTTGGCATTCTCTCAACCAGCTTCACCTGGTATGCTTTTCCAACAGTCTTGAAGGAGTTCCCACATATGCTGAGTACTTGTGGGCTGCTTTTCCTTCACTCTGCGGTGCAATCCATCCCAAACCATCTCAATTTGGTTGAGGTCGGGTGATTGTGGAGGCCAGGTCATCTGATGCAGCACTCCATCACCCTACTTGGTCAAATGGCCCCTATACAGCCTGGAGGTGTGTTTTGGGTCATTGTCCTGTTGAAAAACAAATGATAGTCCCACTAAGCCGAAACCAGATGGGATGGCTTAACGCTGCAGAATGCTGTGGTAGCCATGCTGGTGAAGTGTGCCTTGAATTCAAAATAAATCACAGACAGTGTCACCGGCAAAGCACCCCCACATCATAACATCTCCTCCTCCATAATTTACGGTGGGAACCACACATGCGGAGATCATCCCTTCACCCACACAGTCTCACAAAGACACGGTGGTTGGAACCAAAAATCTCTAATTTGGACTCCGGACCAAAGGACATATTTCCACCGGTCTAATGTCCATTGCTCGTGTTTCTTGGCCCAAGCAAGTCTCTTCTTATTATTGGTGTCCTTTAGTAGTGGTGTCTTTGCAGCAATTCAACCATGAAGGCCTGATTCACACAGTCTCCTCTGAACAGTTGATGTTGAAATGTGTCTGCTACATAAACTCTGTGAATAATTTATTTGCGCTGCAATTTCTGAGGCTAATAACTAATGAACTTATCCTCTGCAGCAGAGGTAACTCTGGGTCTTCTATTCCTGTGGCAGTCCTCATGAGAGCCAGTTTCACCAGGTTTTTGCGACAGCACAAACTTTGACAGCACAATCTGTCAAAGTTCTTGACATTTTCCGTATTGACTGACCTTCATGTCTTAAAGTAATGATGAACTGTGGCTTGGTCTTTTACTAAATAGTGCTATCTTCTGTATACCCCTAACCTTGTCACAACACAACTGATAAGCACAAATGCATTAAGAAGGAAAGAAATTCCACAAATTAACTTTTAAGAAGGTACACCTGTTAATTGAAATGCATTCCAGGTAACTACCTCATGAAGCTGGTTGAGAGAATGCCAAGAGTGTGCAAAGCTGTCATCATCAAGGCAAAGTGTGGCTATTTGAATCTCAAATATAAAATACATTTTGATTTGTTTAACACTTTTTTGGTTACCACATGATTCCATGTGTGTTATTTCCTAGTTTTGATGTCTTCACTATTATTCTACAATGTAGAAAATAGTTTTAAAAAATAAAATAAAGAAAAACCTTTGAATGAGTAGGTGTTCTGAAATGTTTGACTGGTAGTGTAGCTATACTGAAGAACAGAAGCAGCTCAAAATTTCCCTACCAAAACAATGGAGTGTATAATCATAATCATGACTGCATTTCTGGCCCAGAAGGAATGGAGCGATTTCCCTGTACCTCTCCACATCAGATAAGGTGAAACTGCCTGTGACTATGAACCATTAACTTCATTGATTTGCAAATTGAACCAGGGAGCCACTTCAGTGTATCTCTAGTTGTTGTAGTGGGATGCGGGTATCCTTGCCTCCAAGGTAGGGTACTGGTGATTTTTGTTGTTGTAATTTTCATCTCAGACCAATCATTGGACCAGAGATATCTGACCTAGCAGACCTATTATCACTTTCACCTTAATAATCATCTTATCGTTCCAATTCGTCAACAAAGGGGAGGATGCTAAGATGACAATTACAGGTGAATGAACTCCAGATGATTTCTCGACATGCTGCATGTCGGTTCCCGCAGTCAAAACAGAACATCCCCCATTTCAGTGGCAGAGCTGAATAGTTCAGTGACATATGTGTTGAGGTTCTGGTGACAGATCCCACGCCAAGCCACTTTTTCCTCCCTCTCTGCAGTTCCTAGTGATCTGGGTGATAAATGTCCCGACGCACAGGAGCATGGGAAAAACTCATTTCCTTCTTCCTTTGAAAAAACGCCCCTAGAGCCTCATTCAGTAGGCGTTGGGCAGTGGGTACAGACACAGAGACCAGAGGGGAAACAGGAAAGATAACCTTACCATAACGCCCACCCGACATGGCGCCAACCCAGATACTCACCTATTTGACAATGATTCTCTATAACGTTACAGATATAGACCAGACAGATGCGTTTGAATGTTAAGTTGGAGTGGTCTGACATTTGAGAGATGCTCGTGTCCACATCAAACCACACTGAACACTCTTGTGTATCACATCAAACCACACGGAACACTCTTGTGTATCACATCAAACCACACGGAACACTCTTGTGTATCACATCAAACCACACGGAACACTCTTGTGTATCACATCAAACCACACGGAACACTCTTGTGTATCACATCAAACCACACGGAACACACTTGTGTATCACATCAAACCACACGGAACACTCTTGTCTATCACATCAAACCACACAGAACACTCTTGTGTATCACATCAAACCACACGGAACACTCTTGTGTATCACATCAAACCACACGGAACACTCTTGTGTATCACATCAAACCACACGGAACACTCTTATGTATCACATCAAACCGCACGGAACACTCTTGTGTATCACATCAAACCACACGGAACACTCTTGTGTATCACATCAAACCACACGGAACACTCTTGTGTATCACATCAAACCACACGGAACACTCTTGTGTATCACATCAAACCACACGGAACACTCTTGTGTATCACATCAAACCACACGGAACACTCTTGTGTATCACATCAAACCACACGGAACACTCTTGTGTATCACATCAAACCACACGGAACACTCTTGTGTATCACATCAAACCACACGGAACACTCTTGTGTATCACATCAAACCACACGGAACACTCTTGTGTATCACATCAAACCACACGGAACACTCTTGTGTATCACATCAAACCACACGGAACACTCTTATGTATCACATCAAACCACACGGAACACTCTTGTGTATCACATCAAACCACACGGAACACTCTTGTGTATCACATCAAACCACACGGAACACTCTTGTGTATCACATCAAACCACACGGAACACTCTTGTGTATCACATCAAACCACACGGAACACTCTTGTGTGTCACATCAAACCACACGGAACACTCTTGTGTATCACATCAAACCACACAGAACACTCTTGTGTATCACATCAAACCACACGGAACACTCTTGTGTATCACATCAAACCACACGGAACACTCTTGTGTATCACATCAAACCACACGGAACACTCTTGTGTATCACATCAAACCACACGGAACACTCTTGTGTATCACATCAAACCACACTGAACACATTATAATGAACAACATGATAACGGAGTTTAGAAACACTCATTAGCATACACAACGGACGTTCGTTGACTGCCATAGCGGTGGGTATACTTTAAGTAGCAGTTGTTGTACCTACTCAAAGCTGCTGTTCACAGGTGGGATCCTGTCTTCACTGGGCGATGCAGCACTGTTGATGACATCATTCAGGTTGGCCAGACCTTTCGTCTGCACCGTCGGTCAAGGGACTAGCGTCACGGTAGGAGTGACCTCACCTGCTGGAAGACAATGGCCTGACCGAGGCCAGAGGGCTGACCATCTCTTCTGATGCTCTCCTCCTCCCTTTGGAGAGATAGGTAGACCTTGGCACCATGGCCTGGTCTGTGTTGCGTATTTGAGCATCTCTCTCATTGAATGATCTCTGCAAGATAAGAACATGAAAAACACATTTAGGGAAACTGAAGAGAACATTGTTTGGATAGAAAAGTGAACAGTTTTTGCCTAGCGTAACAATTTCCCGTTAGAAGAGATGAGAAAAAAAGAAGAAAGGCTCTGACGAAAGCCTTGAGGCCGATACGTAAAGCTTAATAAAGAGCAGTGATACTAGCAAGAGCAAATGTACTGGGTTTTTCTTATTCAACTGTTACCAGGCACCTGCGACTGAAATGACTGCAACACTCAACAAAGGGCTGCAGTTAGTTTCAGAGTGGGTGGCAAGGAAGAAGCTAGCCCAACATTTTTCAAAAACTAAAAGCACTGTATTTGGAAATAAAAGCTCACTAAACCCTAAGCTTCAACTATATCTTGTAATAAATAATGTGGACATTGAGCAAGTTGAGATGACTAAACTGCTTGGAGTAACACTAGATTGTAAACTGTCATGTTCAAAACATATTGATGCAACAGTAGCCAAGATGGGGAGAAGTCTGTCTATAATAAAGCGCTGCTCTGCCTTCTTAACAGCACTATCAACAGGGCAGGTCCTACAGGCCCTAGTTTTGTCGCATCTTGACTGCTGTTCAGTCGTGTGGTCAGGTGCCACAAAAAAATACTTTCAATTGGCCCAGAACAGGGCAGCACGGCTGGCCCTTGGATGTACACAGTCCCCAAGTCCAGAACAGACTATGGGAGGCACACAGTACTACAGGGAACTCAATTCCACGTCAAGTAACTGACGCAAGCAGTAAAATTAGATTTTAAAAACAGATTAAAAAAACACCCTATGGAACAGCGGGGACTGTGAAGCAACACAAACATTGGCACAGACACATGCATACACACACACACACACACACGTGCTAACATACGCACTATACATACACATGGATTTATTAATGTAGATATGTGGTAGTGGTGGAGTAGGGGCCTGAGGGCACAATGTGTTGTGAAAGCTGTGACTGTATTGTAATGTTTTAAAATTGTATAAACTGCCTTCATTTTGATGGACCACAGGAAGAGTAGGGGGATCCATAATAAATACAAAATACAAATACCTGCAACAAAGATGTGCGAGTGCCATTTGAATTTTGAATCCCAGCTAGAAGAGATCAAATCCAACATACCGTGCATTCAGAAAGTACTCAGAACCCTTGACGTTTTTCACATTGTTCTGTTACAGCCTTATTGTAAAATGGATTACATTCGGGTTTTTTCTCATCAATCTACACACAACACCCCATAATGACAAAGCAAAAACTGGTTTTCGAAATGTATAAAAATGTACTAAAATACAAAAAACTGAACTATCACATTTACATTAGAATTCAGACCCTTTACTCAGTACGTTGTTGAAGCACCTTTGGAAGCAATTACAGCCTTGAGTCTTCTTGGGTATGATGCTACAAGCTTGGCACACATGTATTGGGAGTTTCTCTCATTCTTCTCTGCAGATCCTCTCAAGCTCTGTCAGGTTGGATGGGGAGCGTTGCTACACAGCTATTTTCAGGTCTCTCCAGAGATGTTCGATCCGGGCTCTGGCTGGGCCATTCAAGAACATTCAGAGACGTGTCCAGAAGCCACTCCTGCTTTGTCTTTTCTGTGTGCTTAGGGATGTTGTCCTGTTGGAAAGTGAACCTTCGCCCCAGTCTGAGGTCCTGAGCACTCCGGAGCAGGTTTTCATCAAGAATCTGTATACATTGCTCCATTCATCTTTCCCTCGATCCTGACTAGTCTCCCAGTCCCTGCCATTGACAAACATCCTCACATCATGATACTGCCACCACCATGCTTCACCGTAGGGATGGTGCCAGGTTTCCTCCAGACAAGACGCTTGGCATGCAGGCCATAAAGTTCAATCTTGGTTTCATCAGACCAGAGAATCTTGTTTCTTTTGGCTACCTCCAAGCGGGCTGTCATGTGCCTTTTACTGAGGAGTGGCTTCCTTCTGGCCACTTGACCATAAAGACCAGATTGGTGGAGTGCTGCAGAGATGGTTGTACTTCTGGAAGGTTCTCCCATCTCCACAGATGAATTCTGGAGCTCTGTTAGACTGACCATCGGGCTCTTGGTCACCTCCCTGACCAAGGCCCTTCTCCCCGATTGATCAGTTTGGACGAGCAGCCAGCTTTAGGAAGAGTCTTAATGGTTCCAAACTTCCTCAATTCAAAAATGATGGAGGCCACTGTGTTCTTGGGGACCTTCAATGCTGCAGAAATATTTTGGTACCCTTCCCCAGATCTGTGCCTCGACACAATCCTGTCTCGAAGCTCTACGGACAATTCCTTCGACCTCATGGCTTAGTTTTAGCTCTGACATGTACTGCCAACTCTGAGACCTTATATAGGACAGGTGTGTGCCTTTCCAAATCATGTCCAATCAATTGAATTTACCACAGGTGGACTCCAATAAAGTTGTAGAAACACCTCAAGGATGATCAATGGAAACAGGATGCACCTGAGCTCAATTTTGAGTCTCACAGCAAAGAGTCTAAATACTTATTTAAATAATCTATCTGTTTTTTAACATTTTAAACCATTTGCAAAAATGTTTAAAAAAATGTTTTTGCATTGTCATTATGGGGAATTGTGTGTAGATTGATGAGGATTTAAAAAAAATCTATTTTAGAATAAGGCTGTAATGTAACTTAACAAAATGTGGAAAAAGGGAAGGGGACTGAAAACTTTCTGAATGCCCTGTATTTCCAATTTTCTTTCTGTGAATGTAGCTTTAACATCATCTGCACTGATCTATACTAACACTGAGTGATCCATTACAAACACAAACAAACATGGAAGAGAGTGAACGTGACACAGAGCACTGAGACATGAAGCTCGTACCTAAAAGAGGGGCAACTTCGGTCGCATGGACGTTGTTTGGGTATGAAAAGTCTGACACGTACCAGAAAACCGTCCTCTGAAAAATATGCCGCAGGCCGGTCCCAACAACAGGCTGGATGAAACCCCAAAAAGTACAGTCGAGTGATCAAAACAAACCCCCCAACTCAAACCGTTGCAAGAGGCTTTTGCCCGAGGCACACCATATGGCGAAGACTCACGAAGATGGAAGGAGATAACAGCTGCCATTACAACTTACATCTGCAAAGACATGGCCCCAATTTGCACGGTCGAGAAACTGGGGTTTCGTGAGTTGGTGCTAATACTCGATCCAAGGTACCAAATGCAAATTGATATGTGACAGGTATTAATGCCAAAATAACATGCAAAACAGGCAAGACCCCAAAAATATACATATACAGTTGATGTCGGAAGTTTACATACACCTTAGCCAAATACATTTAAACTCAGTTTTTCACAATTCCTGACATTTAATCCTCGTAACAATTCCCTGTCTTAGGTCAGTTAGGATCACCACTTTATTTTAAGAATGAGAAATATCACAATAATAGTAGAGAATGATTTATTCCAGCTTTGATTTATTTCATCACATTCCCAGTGGGTCAGAAGTTTACATACACTCAATTCGAATTTGGTAGCATTGCCTTTAAATTGTTTAACTTGGGTCAAACGTTTCAGGTAGCCTTCCACAAGCTTCCCACAATAAGTTGGGTGAATTTTGGCCCATTCCTCCTGACAGAGCTGGTTTAACTGAGTCAGGTTTGCAGGTCTCCTTGCTCGCACACACTTTTTCAGTTCTGCCCACACATTTTCTATGGGATTGAGGTCAGGGCTTTGTGATGGTCACTCCAATACCTTTACTTTGTTGTCCTTAAGCCATTATGCCACAACTTTGGAAGTATGCTTGGGGTCATTGTCCATTTGGAAGACACATTTGCGACAAAGCTTTAACTTCCTGACTTATGTATTGAGATGATGCTTCAATATATCCACATAATTGTACTTCCTCAAAGATGCCATCTATTTTGTGAAGTGCACCAGTCCCTCCTGCAGCAAAGCACAACCACAACATGATGCTGCCACCCCCCGTGCTTCACGGTTGGAATGGTGTTCTTCGGCTTGCAAGTCTCCCCCTTTTTCCTCCAAACATAACGATGGTCATTATGGCCAATTTTGTTTCATCAGACCAGAGGACATTTCTCTAAAAAGTACGATCTTTGTCCCCATGTGCAGCTGCAAACCGTAGTCTGGCTTTTTTATGACGGTTCTGGAGCAGTGGCTTCTTCCTTGCTGAGTGGCCTTTCAGGTTATGTCGATATAGGACTCGTTTTACTGTGGATTTAGATACTTTTGTACCTGTTTCCTCCAGCATCTTCACAAGGTCTTTTGCTGTTGTTCTGGGATTGATTTGCACATTTTTAGGAGACAGAATGCGTCTCCTTCCTGAGCGGTATGACGGCTGCATGGTCCCATGGTGTTTATACTTGTGTAATATTGTTTGTACAGATGAATGTGGTACCTTCAGGCGTTTGTAAATTGCTCCCAAGGATGAACCAGACTTGTGGAGGTCTACAAAAAAATTCTGAGGTCTTGGCTGATTTCTTTTGATTTTCCCATGATGTCAAGCAAATAGGCACTAAGTTTGAAGGTAGGCCTTGAAATACATTCACAGGTACACCTCCAACTGACTCAAATTATGTCAATTAGCTTATCAGAAGCTTCAAAAGCCGTGATATCATTTTCTGGAATTTTCCAAGCTGTTTATATGCACAGTCAACTTACTGTATGTTAACTTCTGACCCTAAGGAATTGTGATACAGTGAATTATAAGTGAAATAATGGGTCTGTAAACAATTGTTGGTAACATTAATTGTGTCATGCACAAACTAGATGTCCCAACCAACTTGCCAAAACTATAGGTTGTTATCAAGAAATTTGTGGAATGGTTGAAAAATGAGTTTTAAATGACTAAGTGTATGCAAACTTTCGACTTCAACTGTATATATTTTAGGCCTATATTTATTTTGTTTGCAACTATAGTTGAAGTGTTTTCTATTTACCTTTTTAGATTTTCTACATTCATATTTTATGTTTTGTTACATGTGCACAGGTTCTAAATAAAATAAATAAGCAAATATGAGTAAGTACCTTTTTATTTGTTGAGTATAATTCAAAATGTAATAAGAAATAGGCCTTTACATGTAGTCATTTTATATAAACTATTTATTCATTGAATTTACAGAAAATGTGCTGTATCGTGATATGTATTGTTATCGGGATATGAAATGACCTATATCGGGATATGAGATTTTGGCCATATCGCCCAGACCTACCAGGTACCATAGAGGAAATTCTCATGATCATGTTATTTCAAGGCTATTAAGAATTAGAATGAGAGCTGGAGTACATTGCCCCTTCCTGTACCAAAGGATACTCCGGGGAGCCTGCATGGCCACAGCAGAATCATTAGGCCTGGCAAGGCATTCAATGGAATAGGCTATACGTAGTTTCTCAAACAGATATTTACAGTATTTTTCATTGTACATTTCACTTTCCTTAAGGAATAGATTGAGGTTGACATGACTTATTTGAATAATTAGAAGACTATACATGCCTAACAAAATACTTTTGATTCTTTCAAAGTCTCTGTAATCAGAACTTACGCCATATCATTGCAACAACAGTAATGGGAACCTCCTCGCACCATCACTGTCTCAAGTTACAAATTGTGAAATTCAATGTTAATAACATGGCAATGTTGCTGTGTGTGTGTGTGTGTGTGTGTGTGTGTGTGTGTGTGTGTGTGTGTGTGTGTGTGTGTGTGTGTGTGTGTGTGTGTGTGTGTGTGTGTGTGTGTGTGTGTGTGTGTGTGTGTGTGTGTGTGTGTGTGTGTGTGCTTAGAGGCCCTCTCTTTCTGTGTTTCGGACTCCCACCATGTTGAATGGTCTCTAAGCCAGACCCACCAAGTCCTGCCCACCCTGCTGCAGGCACTAGCACAGCAAAGCTGACTATTATTATTTACCTCAGTGCCCTTGCTAGCAAGCTGACAGGATGGGCAGCATTTGTCTGGCTCATTTGCTTACTGAAGAGAAAGATGCATCCTGTATACCTCCAGATGACAGTCTTTCTGCAAAAGTTTATAAAAAAAATATATAAAAACTCATACTAACAATACATTGCGTCTTTGACATCGATAGATGGTGTTGGTGTTGGCAGTGCACTCTTTCCTGACATTCATGTTTGGTCGAATGCGAGAAGATGGGAAGAAAGGTGTACCACTTCAGGCAGACTGGGTTATGGGAACCAGACTATTTAACAGCAACCCAATTCTGCAATCGTCCTTTTAAAATAGGAACTAATGCATGCTTTATTTAAATGTTTTTATAAAGTAAATTGCATCATCAGGACTGTCGCAAAATGGGGATCAAATGAGTTAACAAAAAAAAAAAACATTTCCAATCAGTACATCTCCAGAGCAGAGAAGTGATGACACTGCCCCTCACTGACTGTGTTTCTGACTCATCCCAGGATCCTCTCATGATGTGGTCTCCTCATATACCTCCATCATCAACACGGACTGTTATTCACCCACTGGGTGAAAGGCTGTGTCTGCACCATCCTTTTGAGACTCATCTCAGATTGATGTTGTGGATAGGCAAAGGACAGACCCATATGCCTGTAAATGGCTTCTGAACGCTACAACATGCAGATAATGAGGGATATCACCCTGTAACACAGATGTCTCTGTCACGTTAACCTCTTGGGGTTGTTTTGGATAACGTCCTCATTTGAATGCTCCCTCTTCTGACAATTGAGTGTTTTGCCCTCAACAACTTCATCCGCTGTTGTACAGCAGCAGTTGAGCAGAGACCAACTGAACCGGAATAGCTTGTACTGTACTCAAATACCACTAGTTGTACACAAACGTTTAAAACCGGCAAAATGTTCCTTGAAAGACCTGTCAATTAGTCTAGTTAACCGTTTTTCTTCTCTTGTGAGAACTGAGTGGCTCTGTCTTGACCTTCATTCATTTCAAGTCCAATAACTCAAGGGAGGATGTTCAAAGTGACAACATCCCACACAGATGAAGGTCAGGCCAGCCGACACAGACCAATGGAACTGTAGCAAAACAAGCTCAGCGGCCATCCATCCACAGGCAAGACGGCATTCTGGGTGAGGACAGAGGGACATGCACGGTGTGGAATGGAGCAACAGCGCTGGGGAAGAGAGGAGCAGCTGGAGAATTGTAGAAGGACTCAAAGAAAAGGAGCTCCAGTACCCAGTGTAGGACAGAGAGGCACCAACAGACCCTTTAGTATCCATCCAAAAATAATGCGGCCATTCTGACTTTGTGCACAGTGAGGTCAGGTCTGGGCTGGGAAAACTCTGGAAGACCTTCTGTCTCAATGGCATCATGGAACACATTCCAGTGAGTAGTATCCATTGATCCAACAAATGACCCTTAGGGATGGACCAATGTAGCCCACTGCACAAGCTTTGCCAATGCTGTGGAATGGTCAATAAAAAAAATACCCACAATTCATAAAGAGGCCAGAGGATTTGATAGCCCATGTAATCTCCAGTAAGAATCTCATATCTTAGACATTGAAGCTTATGAAACTGGAGCATTCAAAGTCCAAGCGACCACTTGCCTCGGCTTGGACCAGATCCTAGAACCTTTTGACATTGATGTCAACAAGACAGGCTGCTCATTGAAACAAACTCTTTCCCCTCTATGGCTTGAGTCATGTTCTCACAATAACCAATACATGTGTAGCAAAACAGTGGTCAGCATTTAAGAGGCTCAGACAAATGAAAGGGGATCATTCATGAATATTATCAAAGGGGTTCCATGATGTAAAACATCCAAATGCAATAACAAGTTCGATACTGAAATATTAGGGAGTATTGTTCTCTTCCATTTATGCCCCTGTGAACCTAAATCACAATGTAAACAAGAGAAGCAACAAAATACGCAACTCAGAACACCTGATGACACGAAGAGCATGTATTAAACAAAAATATATGTGGCTGAGTTGGAGTGTTTATTGATAGGTTGTAGCCAAGGTTTCCTGCTGTGGGGTGTCTGTCAGTACACGGGCCTTTCTACCTTGACTCGCAGCAGCACCAGCCATGGCTTAGGCCTGTTGGGCACCTTAGCCCCACTGACCATGTCTAACCTCATCCCATTGCCAGAACACCTGAGGTTATCTGCCTGGCTAGCTACCTCCCATACAGCATATTAAAATAAGCCCTATTCCACTCCCCAATGGCAGGGCGCTCGGCTGTTGTCACAACAATCCTCAACCACTGCTTCTTCCCCTCGGAGGCCAAGCAGAGTAATCCCATTTACTCTCTCTCATCGCTCTTTCTATCCTTTTCTCTCTATCACTCTCTCTTTCTATTGCTCTCGCTCTCTCTTACTATTTCTCTTGTTGTTTTTCATATTGCTCATTTTATTTCAATCTTTCTAATCTCTCTCTCTCTCTCTCTCGCTCTTTCCTTGGCCCAAATCACCATTTTGAATATTAATAAGGCCTTTCTGATGAGCATGCTAAATGGGTGTCATGATGATTTGGCTGGATTGTCTTTGATAAACTAGGAGTACAAGGGGACAAGGAGGGAAAGCGGCGATGTAGTGTCCACAACTAAATAATCATTGTGGAATCTGAAAAGACCCATACTCCGAAAGTATTATGGTGGACTTACTACGTGCACATGCTAAAAGAAAGGAATGAGGAGGGTAGATAACTAAGTGTGTCATTGTAGAAAAGTATTTCTAAACTAAAAAAAAGTGTTCTATTATCTATAGAATAGGCCATAATTGATTTTGGCCCAATAGGCCTGGCATATTCCCACGTTCAAGGAGCTTTTTCCTAAAATTCTTCAAATGAATTCAAAAGGAACTAATAAGTCATTTTCATTTAATTTCTATTTAATTCCAAGTAAGTCACAGCCTATATGTGCAATTGATAGACTAATGATTAAATACAACAAAATGTTGTTTAAAAGATGAGTGCTTTATGTCCCTACCAGCCTATTGTGTCACACTCGCAAATGCTTCACAATGTATTTCTTTGTAAGCTATAGCCTTGAAATAATTGAAATAATATAGCCTAAATAATTAATTTTAGGCTTCCTGTCTGGCTCCTGACCTATTTAGAGTGTTTATATGCTGTTTAATATGGCATGTGGCCTATTTGAAATGATGTGCGCTTCTTACATTCCATGTTTATTCAAATACTTTTCATTCAAATCCAAATGGTTCGGTTTCAATACTTCAAAACCCAATGGTAGGTCCAGGTACTCACAGAAACAGAGAGTGCTGGTTAAATAGTGGTTTTAATGAATGGAGTGCATTTGGAGCGGCAGTGTTTTTCCCTGGGAGCTTGGAGACGTTTTTGGTCCCCAATTACCAAACTGACATAACCCGAGAACGATTGGGAAATAATGTCATTTGTAACTCAAAATGGGGGCGATGGGGCTGAAGCATCCCATTCAGTCCTGACAGATTCTTCCGTTTACATGCAGAATCTGTCCATGAGAAATTAGATTCAGGCTAAAAGCTTCCCCTGAAATAGATGTATAAGTCAACCTGTAACTTTTATATTTTATATCGCAAAATTGTGTGATTTGCATAAAAGTATGCCATTTTCAATCTGTCTTCACTTTACAAATAGATGATGTTTCTGTTTGGACGTTCTTTAGAGCACATTTTCCCTTGCAGTTAAAACTGTGGTGGGAAAGGACACACAGTAAATTGATTTAGTGTCTGTCTCCTCTCCATGGATTCCTTCAGTCAAAATGCAATTCCAATCCCAGTCAATAAGACTAAATCATTTGTCAGGAAGCGGCGTTGTTTTCTATAATCACATAATGGGTTACCCAGTACGAAATGTGAAGATAATTTTCCTTTGTTGGTTTTTCTTCTCATATTATTTTGGCTCGGTCTACACATGCTGCCTCACTGCATCGCACATGAAACACAGGATAATAGGAAACAGTGACTTTTTTATTTGATAGTCCTCCTTTTCGATTTCTGCAACTTTCCTACAAGCAAGTGAGACAGAGCCTAGTGCATAAGCCAAAGTCATTGTGTATTTGCTTGTAATAATATGCAACGGACAAGATGTCCAGGCCTAAATGTGAACCACTTTTAGCTCTCTTTTAAAAATGTCAAAGAAGACATTACACCTGCGAGTTCACAAGCTATCCTGAGCACATCAGTACTAAGTCCGGTTTAACCGCGCTTCTATGTTGGTGTGTTGCAGTAAAAAGCTGCTTGTCAAAGTGTCAATAGAAATGACGGGAGGATAAAATGCCATGCGACAATGAATTGATCATAGCAGGTTTAGCCTCCCAAAAAAATCACACATTCACTGTCTCCGGAGGGGTTTGTGAGCTTGGCTCATTCTAGGCCAAGTGTCCACAGCACATCTGAGCTCTGACAGGCACAGCCTCTGTCCCTGCAGTCCAGACACTGTGAGGCCTGCAGGGTTGGCATAGCAGGCATTGTTCCCCGTGTCAGCCCCAGAGCACCAACTCATCTGGCTCTGCTGTCAGCCTTGCCCACAGATAAAGACCACCACCCACACTCTGCTGCTGTCCCAGCTCCCAGCCCCTGCTTACGCCCCACACACGGGAGTCAAAGGAGGGAAACGACGGTCCACCCAGCTCACACAGCCTAGAGACGGGTGAGACTTGTGGAAATCAGGGACCAGCTCTATAATCTGCACTAAATCTGCCCGGCCAGCTTTATCTGTCTTTTGTTATTAGCGTTGGGACTGTTGAATGGCGAGAGGTCACGAGGGTAAGACTTATTTTCCTGCATTTGCTCAAAGGGGGGTGAGAGCAGAGTACAGCCCGGGGGCACACCCCCACTCTGATATTTTTGGAAGATCTTTTTTTCCCAACTTTTCCTTTCTCCTGAACCCAAATAAAGTATGTGATGGATGAGCGAGCAGCGGCAACACCTCCCCCATCAATCGAAGAGAGCGGAGGGAGGCCGATCCCCTTCACAGGCCTCCAGAGTACCCTGTACACCCCCCCCACATCCCAGCAACACATACACACAGCTCCCCCATAGTCCCGCCAACCTCCACCCCCCAGCCCACAGGGAGCTGATTTCAAACATCATGTAAAATGGCCATAACCCAGACAGGAAGGGGAGTGAATTTAAAAAAAGAGTGAAAGCTGGGAAAGAAAAAGGGGTAAAGAAGGAGAATGCAGAAACAAGACACCAAATGGTCCTGGTTAGCAGCGGCAGAACAGAGAGATCCACAGAGTCCCCGGCTGTGGTAGGTTCTCTCTCTCTCTCTCCTTTGTGCACACCAGTACAAGCAGCGAATTCCAAGAGGATGCCATCATTAGGAGCAACGAAAAGACAGGGAAGTAGTTTAGTAACAACCCACTTTTCACAGGGGACAGACACACGTGCACAAACACACACACACACGCACGTGCACACATACAGGAGGAACAGAAAGAGAGCAATCCTGACATGATACCATAGTGGGGGGTTCTCTCATGGTTCAGACCAATCTGGAGTGATGACGAGTTAATTCAGCCCTTGCATTGTCCTATTGAATTAGTGACCATGACCAGACAGACACACACTATAGACCAGGGATGGGCAACTGGCGGCCGGATCAACCCCCCCTTCCAAAAAAAAAAGTAAGTATATATCTTCACTGATAGTCACTCAGGTCTCGACTTACTGTTGGTGCAAATTCTGAATTTATTTGTGCATTAGTTTTTCTCTTGTTATGTCAGTCACTGAAAGTCACTCAGTTAGCCCATGTCAGCTACATTTTTTTCCGATTGGTAAGTTTGTCTAGCGACCAGCTACCTAAACATCGAATTAGAGCCCGGGGGGCCCACATTGATTTAGTTAGTCAGTCTCACTCAAATATATTAAAAACTGCAAACATTTCTCTCTACCCTATGGCAAAATGTGTAGAATTGCAGCAAACTAACTTTAAAAACAGCAACATTTGATTTGATTTGAAAACAGCAACATTTTCTTCTCCGCCCCATGGTAAAATGAGTAGAATTACACTAAATTTACTCTGAAACTTGATGAGTTTAGATATTTGTGGACCCCACCCCCATTAAAGTTGCCCATCCCTGCTGGAGACAATAAACAATGAAAAGCACATGTAAAAATAAACAGCATTGGGATGTCCTTTCATGGCCACCATCAAAACAGCAAGACAAAACACAGCAGATAACCACAACAAAACAGCTGTGAAATGAGACAGTTCTACAGCAGTGGTGCCCGACCAATGGTACTAGGACCCCTGGGGGTACTTGGCCTAACCACAGGGGGAAATTGAGGACACTCATGAGACCATAGGCCTACTGGGCGGAGGCACAGAATGATCTACACGGAACAAAAATATAAACGCAACATGTAAAGTGTTTCATGAGCTGAAATAAAAGATGGCAGACATTTTCCATTTGCAGATTTTGTACACAAATTTGTTTGCATCCCTGTTATTGAGCATTTCTCTTTTGCCAAGATAGTCCATCCACCTAACAGGTGTGGCATATCAAGAAGCTGATTAAACAACATGACCAATACACAGGTGCACCTTGGGCTGGTGACAATAAAAGTCCACTCTAAAATGTGCAGTTTTGTCACACAACACATTGCCACAGATGTCTCAAGTTTTGAGGGAGTGTGTAATTGGCATGCTGACTGCGGGAATGTCCACCAGAGCTTTTGCCAGAGAATTGAATGTTCATTTCTCTACCATAAGCCGCCTCCAACATAATTTTAGAGAATTTGGCAATATGACCAAACGGCCTCACAACAGCAGATCACGTGTAATAGCGTCATGGGGGCGAGCAGTTTGTTGATGTCAACATTGTGAACAGAGTGCCCCATGGTGGCGGAGGTTGGGTTATGGTATGGGAAGACATAACCTACGGACAATGGACACAATTGTATTTTATCAATGGCAATTTGAATGCACAGAAATACCGTAACTGTCACGTTCTGACCTTAGTTTCTTTTTATGTCTTTGTGTTAGGTTGGTCAGGGCGTGAGTTGGGGTGGGTTGTCTATGTTATTTTTTCTAGGTTATATTTCCTACGTGTATGGCCTAGTATGGTTCTCAATCAGAGGCAGGTGTCGTTTGTTGTCTCTGATTGAAAATCATACTTAGGTAGCCTTTTCCCACCTGTGTTTTGTGGGTTATTGCTTTCTGTTTAGGTTGTTTCCCTGACAGAACTGTGCGCTTTCGTTTTTCTCCGTTTGTCATTTTGTTTGAGTGTTTTTTTTGTGAACATTAAATATGAAAAATTTCCACGCTGCGCTTTGGTCTCATTCCAACGACGATCGTTACAGTAACGAGTACCTGAGGCCCATTTCTTTGAAGGTATCTGTGACTAACAGATGCATATCTGTATTCCTAGTCATGTGAAATCCATAGATCAATGACTAATTCATTTATTTCAATTTACTGATTTCCCCATATGAACTGTAACTCACTAAAATCGTAGAAATTGTAGCATGTTGCGTTTATATTTCGATTCAGCATATTTTGGTCCATTTAGCCAGCGCAGTGAATTTTTCAGAGCTCTGACTACAATCTGGTGATGTTGAATAAGTTCTTTGAGAAGTCCTCGGGAGAACTCAGCCAGTCCAAGACTGGAGAGAGATGTGGGCTGGATAACATGCACAGTTGGGCCTGCCCATTAATTGGGAGTTCAAAACGGAGCTAAGGCTCAGGCTGGTCAGAGGCCCAGAGGGAAACCTGCCACTGGCACTGGGTGACTGGCTGTGTGATCTGCAGATGGCTGAGGTTTCGATGCAATCTGGACACAGACGTAGAGTCACTAGAGTGGGACTCTCTTACTGACTCAGAACCCTTCCAACCCACAGGCTCATTAGAGAGTGCTCATTTGCAACCTGCGTCGGTAGCCGTATGCTCTGGAGGTTTATTTGAACTTTGGCCAAACCAGGGCAATCAGACTTCAGACGAGATGGGTGGATGATCTGAAGGTCTGGAGTTTTTTGGGATTGTTGACGTTGGGACATTGTTGTTGTTCTTGTGGGGGCAGACGGAAGCTTCCTGTATGACACTACGGATTAGTTTAGGGCTGACGAAAGCTGACGACAGTCCTCGTCGGAAGCAGGACCAAGGGGGATTCATTCACAGGGTATCAGTCCACATTAGAGTGAATGAAAGAGAAGCACTTGGGTTCAGAGAAAATAAGAGAAATTAGCAAGCTCCCAACAGAAAGAGGCTAACAGCTGCGAACATTTTCCATTTGAAGTGAAACATTCCAGCGCTCGGCCCTCTCCACTCTAGCGGCCTTCCTCTCATTTCCCTGTGGTATTTGTACCCAGCTGAGATCCAGATACTGTGAGCAGAGCTGAACTTTCCCAAAGATACCATCCAACCACATGCCGCTGCTCTCCCTCGGCTGGCGACTCTGCCCAGTCCCGCACCTCGTCGGCTGGAATACTCCCTCACCGACAACACATTTGTCTCCGAAATGTCAAACGACTGTTTGCATTTCCCTCAGGAAGACTTAGCCATTCATGCCCCTTGTCCTTGTCCAAACGTGTAAACAAGCCACCTCCGCCCTGCAGCACCTCTTTATCACTCAGTAGGATCACTGCATTGTTTCTACTGTATGTTGGTCAATTTTCAGTCATTGGTTGACATAGGTACAGCTCTTACATGTTACATAGTGGCTGCATCCTGAGTTAATCCATAAATCATATGATGGTAACACAACAGATTACAATTCAGCAACAACTGACGACAGCATATTTCAGTGATACAAGTCTGCCTCTGGTACTCTCTAGCCATGTATGTTAGCTGGATACTGGCTTTCCATTGTGAGTGTAACGTAATGCCCTTGCCTCAGCCAGTTGCTACAGACTGAACAGCACAATCACAGACACGAGAGGGGAGAGGAGGAAGTGCTTGCGCTATGGCTGGGCTAGAACGATCGGTGAGACAGGAACGCGTGGGTGTGCATGTGAGCCGGGGTGGCTGTGCTGTGCTCTGTGCTGAGGCCCATGCTGTGTGTGAGGCCTTTATTATACACCCAGACAGCACATGAACTACCTCAAAAGCTTGTTTTTTTTGTGGTGCTTTGGCGGACACGCCGCCAGAGGACAGCTCTATACTTGTTGTCATGTTGTCTGTGCAAAGAAGTAAATACTTTGCTACGCCATGTCTCAAAACTACCTCCGCTTATTATTCTTGTCGTCTCTAGAGGATTTAGAGAACCTAGTGGGGGGCCTTTTCAGTTGAGAGGATACGAACATGAGAGAGACAGTACCAGTAAAACTAAAATGAGAGCACACATTTCCCGTAACATACATGTACATGTATTCCCCCTCACAGTTGTTGTGTGAGGCCTTGTGGTGTTAGTGAGGTCACAAGTCTGCCTTAGGCATGTAAAATATAAACATTAAATGGTGAAAGAGACAGTAGAATATTGGATACAGGATTGCTCAGTTTAAGGGTAGCACTTCTAAGAACAGCATGAACCATGTGTTAGAGAACACAATTTTCTGAGCTCTCCCTTTCAGATTCTTTTCTATGACATGAATCTGTATATTTTCTTCTGGGTCGATAAAAAGTAGAAGGCCTAACCTTCTCTCTAGCAACTCCCCCTCCCTTCCCTCTCTTGGCAGTAGGTATTGTTGTGTGGAAATAATGATTGTGACAAGGCAAACAAACAAAGGGCCAAGCTTTGAATACCTGACATCAGCGCTTCCTCTCTTGTATTGATTGGCCTTTTGATCTTCAAGTTTGGTTGTGCCAAGCCACACTGCATCTTTAAGAGGGGGAAGCTCTCTCCAGCAGTCACTGAAGGCGAGTTATATAACACCCCCTCCTCTTTTGGGCACATGTCTCAGAGTGTGACTGCCATGAGGTAGTCACAAAAGAGGGGACAGAGGGACCATCTGAATGTGGAACACTGGAGGGGGTGGTAGGGCAGAGGAGACATGCTGCCTCCCCAGAACATCACTCCCTCCCGCCCCCAGCCTCCCATCCCTACGCCATGGACAATGGGACTGTTCACCCAAAATAGTACCTTCCTTCACTGAGGCTTCCTGCCTGTATCCTGGGGTTGCAATATTTCTTGCCTGGTATCAATAGCTGATTCCAGTGGATTTATATCTCCATATGGGGAACCTCCGCATCTGCCTTTGACCGAGTGGACAAGGAATGCTCAGTTGAGGATCTTCTCCAGGCACCTGCAGGCGAGGCGGGCTGCTCAGTGGGGATGTTGAGCTCTGGGCCTAATTGTGACAAAGACAACTATCTGTGACTATCTGATCACAGCTACCAGAGCAGCATCTGCATCACCCAGCAGACCTCAGAGAGAGAGAGAGAGAGAGAGAGAGAGAGAGAGAGAGAGAGAGAGAGAGAGAGAGAGAGAGAGAGAGAACGAGAGAGGGAGAGATGAACTGAGAGAACTGAGAGTCACAGACGGGCACAGCAGTTCTCTGTTCGCCTGCCCAGTCTGTGTGTCCGGGTGCACGTGAAAGCTGTATCTGAGGGACAGGCAGATGGACAAACTGACTTTGTTTTGCTCTGTCAATTCACACAGCTGGCCAACAGACGATATAAGATTAGTAAGGTCTGACAGAATTAGACGACATGGGCAGGCGTCTATGTGGCATGATCGCAAAACAACAATGAAAACACATGCCGATGAAAACACCCCAACACCCGCACAAACACAAATCTTTAAATAGGCTTAGTTTTCAGAATTCCCCTAAACTTTTGGCCTGAGGTGCATAAACAAAGTGAAAAGGAAGTAGAAGCTATATTCAAAAAGACAGAAAAAAAATGTACATTTGCATGTGCCCTACAAGTCCGTTGAGGAGACATTGAAAGCTGACTTAGAGAAACTAAACTGACATTAAGTGAATGTATTCAAATCATCACAAAACACCAGAAAATGTAGCCTAGATATTGTTTGCGCTTTATGAAATGTGACATGACTGCAACAAATGTCGGCTAGTACAAATGGTAAGGGCCAAAATGACTTTGAAAATACATTTCTACTGGCGCTTTGACATTTAGATAACAATTTTGCTATTGATATTTTTATATTGCCAAATGTTTATCAACCAGAGGAACTCCACCACACATAAATCATTAACATGATAACCTTTATATCTCCTTGCTCTTTAATCCATTGAATAATTGAGTTATGGGAGCTGTTCATTTCAGGAAAACGTTCTAAGAAATACTAATTCTATGCACATGAATTCAATATCAAATAATTACCTCCATGTTGACTGGGGAAAAGAAAACAGGAAAAACAACTATCGAGTTCACATATCTGACCTATTTATGTATTTAGTCGGGCTATAGTAGCCTAATTGCAATGTCTGGAAATGTTATCGTATAAAGAAACAGTGTTTTTTTTTTTTTTACTCAATAGTCCTATTTGCGTCCATTGGCTCACAGCCAAAGGTTTATTGCAATCATAGAACAGCCCACATTTCCCCCAATTACTGTTCTGTATGGAGCTCTTATTATAAGCACTCCGTTGTATTAGACATTTTCTGACATGGTCTGTATGATCGCCGTCCCAGCGCCAGTCAGCTGAAGTGTTCTGAGTGGACAATTGACCTTTTCAACCCTATTTAGAAGTAACTAATTGGAAGCCTTTCATTGGTCAACATCACTCTCGTCCACTCCCATCATGCAGTTATGGTCCTAACAAAGCAAATCCTGAATGTATATCTAAGGTTGGACATAAGCCGTCTGTTTTCAAACCTTCACAATCGTTCGCTGATTCCCATTCAAAATATGATGAAACAGTGGCATATAAAAACGCAGCCAAGGGAGGCCTTTTCTGTTGCAAAAATTGTGCAAACAATATATAAAAAGCTCAGAAAACCACATAAAGGGGAGCAGTATGGCATCTCTCGGAAGGATTCTCAGAAAAACAGCCCCTCTCCTGCCGCAACCTAAAGCCAGGACCTGTCCTCCACAAGATCGTTTCGTAGAAATACAAAAAGAAACCTATTTTGTCTACTATTGTATAGACAATGTTTGTAAGAGCTGTTTGGCTCTGTGTGACACTCAGTTCCTGCTTGAGGGCCTCATTCATGGGGCTGGAAATATGATGTGGTGAGGAGAGGCGAGCCAATACATATGGAGCTGTACGTACAGCCCTGTCCCCGTTGTCTGAAGTGCATTCAAACCACGTCCTACAGAGAGCCTCATTATGCTACACACACACACACACACACACACACACACACACACACACACACACACACACACACACACACACACACACACACACACACACACACACACACACACACACACACACACACACACACACACACACACACACACACACACACACACAGGCAGTGACTGTGGCTCCGACTACTACTTCAGTGACTGGGAATCCCTGTCCCTGGAGGACCACCGGGATACAGCAGCACACGCCTGGTCTGGCCTGCCTAGTGCTTAGTCTCCATGTCTGCTGGGAATGAACTCTCAGGAAATTGCATAGTTTTACATCTGTTTAGAACCCGTTTAGTATCACAGCAGTAGCTGTATGTGGGTAAAATCAGCCTACGTGTTGTGACAATTGCGTTGTTTGCTCTATAACCTGTTAGTTCATATGCCGTGACAGCGTGATATATAGGCCTAAAGGACGAGACAATAAGAAGACACAGTGGCAGAATACATTCAACCACACCTTTGTTTTATCGCAAACCCGGAGAGCAACCTCTGTCTACTGAAGTCCACGAAGCATATTGCATGTAACAGACAGTTACATGACCTACAGCATGGCCAAGCAAGTTAATGTTACCGACATTTTCGGTCGACTAAACAACTATTGATTTAGAATCACGGGGAGTTACCACAAGTCACAAAGAAAACATGAGCTGCCTCCACTATTCTAGCACCATTTCAACTTCATCAAATCACCTCTGTCTAATTCGTTGACATCTAAAAGATACCAAAAACCATTTAGTCCAATCATCGTAAGTTAAATATGATGTGGCTGTGCATGGTTCTGATTTATGTGTACGGCCGGCAACAATGTCATACTCGTTTGGACCAGGCAGCATCAGATAGATGGTTTACATGAAGAGAGACAGAGGGGCGCTGCTTCGCTCGGATGCTTTCTCCTGTGAGATACATTCAGCCTCTTGCGAACTGAAGGACAATTATGTTTGTTCTTGGTTCTTGGTATTATATTTTTTTCTTGGTACATTTTTGGGGGGGAAGACTGGCTTCCTTTTGGTGTCCATGAATACACACCACTGTATTACAGTAGGCCTATGCTAAATGAATGTACAGTAGGTCATTAACATTATGTTGATATATGTAGCTTAAGAAACAAGGTTCATGAAATGAATAACTTGCTAGTAACAGATGACAATCATATTCTGACTATCTCTGAAACGCATTTAGATAATACATTTGATGACACAGTGGTAGCAATACATGGTTATAACATTTACAGAAAAGACAGAAATGCCAATGGTGGAGGTGTTGCTGTTTGTAGTCAGAACCACATTCCTGTAAAGCTTAGAGAAGAGATCACGTTAAATACTGTTGAAGTAATATGGCTACAGGTGTATCTGCCTCACCCTAAAGCCTATTATTGTGGGAAGCTGCTATAGACCGCCAATTGCTAACAGTCAATATCTGGATAACATGTGTGAAATGCTTGATAATGTATGTGATATCAACAGAGAGGTATATTTTCTGGGTAATTTAAATATTGACTGGCTTTCATCAAGTTGCCCAGTCAAGAAAAAGCTTCAAACTGTAACCAGTGCCTGCAACCTGGCTCAGGTTATCAGTCAACCTACCAGGGTATTTACAAACAGCACAGGAATGAAATCATACACATGTATTGATCACATCTTTACTAATGCTGCAGAAATGTGCTTGAAAGCAGTATCCAGATCCATCGGATGTAGTGATCACAACATAGTAACCATATCTAGGAAAAACAAAGTTTGAAAGCCTGGGCCTAATATAGTGTATAAGAGGTCATACAAGAAGTTTTGTAGTGATTCCTATGTTGTTGATGTAAAGAACATCTGTTGGTTCGTGGTGTGTAATGAGGAGCAAACAGACGACACTGCACTTCAAACTGTTATGAAATTGTTTATTCCAGTTACTAATAAACATGCACCCATTAAGAAAATGACTGCAAAAACTGTTAAATCCCCGTGGATTGGTGAGGAATTGAAAAATGATATGGTTGAGAGGGATGAGGAAAAAGGAATGGCAAATAAGTCTGGTTGCACAACTGATTGGCAAACATACTGCAAATTGAGAAATAATGTGACTAAACTGAATTAAAAAGAAGAAGAAACTACACTATGAAACCAAGATAAATCAAATAAGGAATGATAGTAAAAAGCTATGCACCACCTTCGATGAAATCCTGGGAAAAAAAAGGCCAACTCAGCTCCATCATTCATTGAAACAGATGGCTCATTCATCACAAAACCAACTGATATTTCCAACAACATTCATTATTTTTGGCAAGATTAGCAAACCTAGGCATAACATGCCAGCAACAAATGCGGACACTACACATCCAAGTATATCTAACATTAATAATATGCATGTCAATCTCTCCTGGCTGAAAATGGAGGAGAGATTGACTTCATCACTACTTTTATTTATGAGAGGAATTAAGATGTTGAACGCACCGAGCTGTTTGTCTAAACTACTGGCACACAGCTAGGACACCCATGCATACCCCACAAGACATATGCCACGAGAGGTCTCTTCACAGTCCCCAAGTCCAGAACAGACTATGGGAGGCACACAGTACTACAGGGAACTCAATTCCACGTCAAGTAACTGACGCAAGCAGTAAAATTAGATTTTTAAAAAACAAATTTAAAAAACTTCTTATGGAACAGCGGGGACTGTGAAGCAACACAAACATTGGCGCATACACACACACATGCGATAGCATACGCACTATACACACACGTACACATGGATTTTGTACTGTATATATGTGGTAGTGGTGGAGTAGGGGCCTGAAGGCACAGTCTGAATGTATTGTAATGTTTTTAAAATTGTATAAACTGCCTTCATTTTGCCGGACCCCAGGAAGAGTAGCTGCTGCTTTGGCATCAGCTAATGGGGATCCATAATCAATACAAATACAGTAGGTCATTATGTACAGTAGGTCTACTTTCATCCCTCAGAAGGGATAATGTCTTGAGAAAGGTGAAAGGTGACTGTGGCAAGCAGAGGCGTCATTATGCCCATTTACTTGCCCCTCGAATTTGATCAACTTTTAGGGTAAAATATATACAATGTTACTTGCAAAGATTCTGAATTTGGCCATCAATGCCCTTCAATAAAAGGCTGCATGATCCCACCGGTGGCAAGGCAATGATGTAGCATTGTTGAATACAGAAACAGTCAGGTTACACAGACTACTTGGCCTATAACCAGTAACCGAAAGGTTGCTGGATCGAATCCCCGAGCTGACAAGGTAAAGATCTGTCGTTCTGCCCCTGAGCAAGGCAGTTAACCCACTGTTCCCCGGGCGCCGAAGACGTGGATGTGGAATAAGGCAGCCCTCCGCACCTCTCTGATTCAGAGGGGTTGGGTTACATGCAGAAGTCACATTTCAGTTGAATGCATTCAGTTGTGCAACTGACTATATATCCCCATTTCCCTATACTGAAGAACAGTACCTGCAGACCATATTCAAATAGCACCGATTTTGACATTGAGGCTGAAAACACATATTAACATCTGCTGACAGAGCTTCTTACAAGTTCCCAAAGATTAAAACGGCCTGGAAAAGCCATTCATAAAGCTCAAGATGAAAGACAATAAAAAAAGAGCATCTGTGTAAGTGTAGGCTTCTCTCGAATCAATAACAAGTATCACAGTTGTACCTGCTGCACTTGGATATAATGCAGGGCCATACAACCACAAAACATTTGGGTGCATTCCCCAAAGGATTCGCAGACAAAAATGCCTCCCGTATCAATATTGTCCTGTGAATACCTCCTGAATACCTCCCCCGCCTGCAGTGGTGCAGTATTATACTTGTCTCTTTGTGCGGTGGGGGATTTCCAGGCGGTGAAACGGTGAGCTGGTTAGGAAGCCTGGGAATGGGCACCTTTCCTCTGGGCAGTGTTAACATGGCAGTGTGGGAACCAGGGGAGAGTAGCCCCAGTGTAGGAGGGTACAGTGGGTGACACGTCGGACGAGTCGGACACAGCTGGGTGATCGTGTGAAGGGGAAAGTAGATTCTTCCTCAGTGACATCGGGGCACGATGGCTCCTGTTGCTCCAGTGCCCTTGTCCCTGTTCTAGCTGTCAGTCATGGGACACTGTCTCTCTTTTGGGGGTGACAGGCCAAACAGAAATGCGAGACGTAGTCCTATTCTGTGTAAAATATGGGTACAGTGAGATAAAAGACAAGGGCTGGCTTCTTGTCAAACAGCACCTTACAGATAGAGAAGCCACTGTCACAGTCAGAATCCACTGAGGAGGATTCTGGATAAAGCAGCGAGCACCCTTTATGAGGTGTATAAATTCCCTCTTAACAGTGGGAGAATGTGGTAGTTACTATTGGCAACAAATAAATATAGTCTTCTGTGTGTGTGTGTGTGTGTGTGTGTGTGTGTGTGTGTGTGTGTGTGTGTGTGTGTGTGTGTGTGTGTGTGTGTGTGTGTGTGTGTGTGTGTGTGTGTGTGTGTGTGTGTGTGTGTGTGTGTGTGTGTGTCCGTATGTGTCTATGTACACAGAGTGTACAAAACATTAGGAACACCTTCCTAATATTGAGTGGCAACCGCTTTTGCCATCACAACAGCCACAATTCGTCGGGGTATGGACTCTACAAGGTGTCGAAAGCATTCCACAGGGATGCTGGCCCAGGGATTGTGTCAAGATGGCTGGGTGTCCTTTGGTTGGTAAACCATTCTTGATACACACCATTCAGAGTGAAAAACCCAGCAGCGTTGCAATTCTTGACACTCAAACTGGTGCTCCTGGCACCTACTACCATACCCCGTTCAAAGGCACTTAAATATTTTGTCTTGCCCATTTACCCTCTGAATGGCCCACATACACAATCCATGACTCAATTGTCTCAAGGCTTAAAAATCATTTTTTAACCTCCCCTTCATCTACACTGTATGAAGTGGATTTAACAAGTGGCATCAATAAGGGATCATAGCTTACACCTGGATTCACCTGATTTGTCTATGTCATGGAAAGGCAGGTTTTCCTAATGTTTTGTGCACTCAGTGTATGTGTGAGATTGTGGACATGTTTAACGATACAAAAATAGTAAACAAACTCAAATTTGACCAACTGGGGACATTTTGTTGGTCCCCACAAGGCAAGGTCAAATGCTATTCCTGGGGGGTTTAGGGTTAAGATTAGAACTAGTGTTAGAATTCGGGTTAGTTTCAGGGTTAAGGTTAAAGTTAGGTTATTGGGTTAAGGTTAGGGTAAGGGTATGGGTTAGGTTTATGTTTACGGGTTAGGGAAAATAGGATTTGGAATGGGACTGAATTGTGTGTCCCCACAAGGTTAGTTTGTGTGTGTGTGTGTGTGTGTGTGTGTGTGTGTGTGTGTGTGTGTGTGTGTGTGTGTGTGTGTGTGTGTGTGTGTGTGTGTGTGTGTGTGTGTGTGTGTGTGTGTGTGTGTGTGTGTGTGTGTGTGTGTGTGTGTGTGCGAGCATGTGCGTGCGTGTGTGTTGTGTGTGTGTGTGCATGCAAGCTTGTGTTGGTGTTTTTTTCAATGTACTGCCATTACAACACAGAGCATCTTTCACATATGTGTATCCTTTCAACACTGGCCTTAATACATGGCTGATTTATGTGCTGCGTCTATAAACAGGGCTCTTCACAAACAC
Source organism: Oncorhynchus keta (assembly GCF_023373465.1). Classification (NCBI taxonomy): domain Eukaryota; kingdom Metazoa; phylum Chordata; class Actinopteri; order Salmoniformes; family Salmonidae; genus Oncorhynchus; species Oncorhynchus keta. The sequence continues at coordinate 10,842,359 of NC_068442.1, read as the reverse complement.
CACACAAAGAAACAGGGAGGCTTTGTAGTGTCTGGAGCTCAGGGAGAATGACAGAGGGTCATGCTCTGCCTGGTGAATCTTGTCTGTATGTGTGGCTCTTCATGAACACGCACAACACCACTGACAGCGGCGGCACCACCCAGCCAGAACTGCATCCACATCACAGAATAGTTCCAGACATACAGATTGCCCCAAGGGTGTCGAGGAGCCAAAGGCAGAACAAACAATAAGAGACAAATAATATAATATATCAGGAAGTTCTACATTACTAACGTGTTTGACTGATTCCAGAAGCTTGACTGAGACTGACATGCCCTTATCACCATCTCAAAAAACCAGACCCCCAGGCCAGAGCCCTAGGCCGTGTCCAAAATCTGTCTTGCCTACTACTTACTTAAACTGCACACTGTGTACTAATCAAAAAACATACTATTTTGAACTGTTTAGTGAAAATGAATGCGGAAAGCAACAAATATCAGCATACTATGCTCCCCCTACTGAGAATGTGTCCTCTAATATCAGCATACTAGGCTCCTCCTACTGAGAATGTGTCCTCTAATATCAGCATACTAGGCTCCTCCTACTGAGAATGTGTCATCTAATGTCAGCATACTAGGCTCCTCCTACTGAGATGAGCTTTGTGATTTACATAGATTCCCTGAAAACCCCACTCTAACTCAGTTATATTCACAGTATTACACTTTTTGAAGACTTTTGACCAGCTAATAGCCTAACCACTGCTCAAGCAACATCATGGACATCATGGTTCAACTACTGTTGCTGCAGGGTTATTTTGCAGTGACAATATAGGTCAGAAACACAACCCTCATGGACACACACATAGGAGGTGAATAGCAAACTCAAGTTAACTGGCCTTGCTGTGTCCGTCTGATGCAGATCACAGAGTATCCGATGTTCACAGGAATATCCATGTTACACCGTCGCAGTTCCTCACAGTTGAAAAGAAAACACAAGCTTTGTTGCAGATAGGAGATCTTGAAAGTCTAAAAAGATATCGATGATGAATTACTACAGTGTAACATATTCTTCACATTCTTTAAGAAAGGTGGGAATCAGGATAGATTTGCTTGCGATAATTCAACGTTTTATACAGAGAGTGATACATCATAAGGTAATGGGTCTTAACATCATGGTTTGAGTTTCAGATTCAGATACCCTCCCGTTTGATATGGAAATAATTATATATATATATATATATATGACCGTGTGAAAGCACTCCGTCATATTGACTGGGCCACACATACAGGGCAAATAAGAACTTTTTCACATCATTCAAGCAGAGAGAGATGGGGACCATTCTGACAACAAAAACATCCATGGTTGTGCCATACTTAGGCTGTAACACAAACTTGACTTGTAATCTCAATTCAAAAGACGTCACTTCTGGCCAGCAGTAAGCAGACATGATGTTAATTAGATCTCCTCCGTAAACGTAAGGATTCGGAACCCGGTGAAATAGACCCATTCTTTTTTAACGGACTTTTCATTGAACTCAGAAAGAATGCATGATGGTGTGTACAGCACTGTGGATGAATGTCTTTTGTTCAGGTTGCGTGGAGTCTAGTTCAGAGTCAATGCTACTCAGACAGGACAAAGAGAGGCCAGTGTATATCTCCCAGTCCCCTACATGCTTTTCAAACCAACTCCACCGGTCTGTGAGGACTTAGTAGGAGAGGTCAGTAATGCCCCTGTATCGCTATGGAGCCTGTGGTCTTTAGCAGCACCATACAGCATTCTCCAGCCAGATAAAAGGCCAGACTGTGCCCTCTGAAGTCTCTACTGTTGTGTTGATCCCAGACAACATCCCTTGGGGCTGTACTGCAGCTCATTGGATTGGCTTTGACAGGTAAGCCTGCTGCAATCTGCCCTGGACTGTCACCCTACAGCCAGACTTGTCATGAGATCAAGACCGGCCTCCCTCCTCCTGGTCCCACTGTGTGTCAGCCGCCGGGGCTCGTGGATGTCCAATCACCTCAGCCCTTTTTAGAGCAGCCGCCGAATCAAAAGCTCTCTAAATATGTCACATTCCACATGACACCCATCTCGGTGGCGGCTGACTTTCTCACAGAACTTAAACCCTATTTTCTTTGAATGAGAGTCCTCCTTTGTTGTGCGAATTGTCCATCCAGACCCTAGCAACTTCCCTAAATCGGAATGCCGCTGGAATTCCAGGCTCCGCTGCCAAATCTGGCTACCTGGTAAAAGGGATTAGAGCAGCTTTATCCCTTAGTCAGGAATGTGGAATGGCTGAACTTCTGACCAAGTCAGACAAGTTTGACATTTAATGCGTCTGTTCCAGGGTGATGGTCCGGCTTGTCGTTCTTAACCGCCGGCAATTTCATAATATTCAAATGACCAAGGCATGTGTCACCTGACAACACAAACAGCCATTGGAAAATAATGTAGTGGTAAATTCCAATGCAAATGCCGTCTTTTGTGGAAACAAAAGCAATTCCAGTGAATAAATAATTAAAAAGGGAAATGGGGAAAAATTACATGAATATAAAATATTCTGTTTGTAGGCCTATGTTACTGCTTTATGACAATTGTCACATTGACACATTAAATACGCTTTACATTAATTCCTGTATGAATGCAGCTTTTCACTGCAACTGACATTTGTAGGGGGGAAAAGTAAGGGGGGACGGGTAAGCAAAAGTGGCAGCGTGAACGAGTCATGGGAACTGGCACGTTCGGTGCATGCCAGAGCAGGAGTGGACACTGGCTGTGCTGCAGCTTGTACCAGCGCCCTTTTCTCACCCCGTAACCCGAGTACTTATGGAAATGAGACTGAGGCCCTGCAGGTTGTACCAGGGCCCTTTTCTCACCCCGTAACCCGAGTACTTATGGAAATGAGACTGAGGCCCTGCAGGTTGTACCAGGGCCCTTTTCTCACCCCGTAACCCGAGTACTTATGGAAATGAGACTGAGGCCCTGCAGGTTGTACCAGGGCCTTTTCTCACCCCGTAACCCGAGTACTTATGGAAATGAGACTGAGGCCCTGCAGGTTGTACCAGGGCCCTTTTCTCACCCCGTAACCCAGTACTTATGGAAATGAGACTGAGGCCCTGCAGGTTGTACCAGGGCCCTTTTCTCACCCCGTAACCCGAGTACTTATGGAAATGAGACTGAGGCCCTGCAGCCTGTACCAGGGCCTTTTCTCACCCCGTAACCCGAGTACTTATGGAAATGAGACTGAAGCCCTGCAGGTTGTACCAGGGCCCTTTTCTCACCCCGTAACCCGAGTACTTATGGAAATGAGACTGAGGCCCTGCAGGTTGTACCAGGGCCCTTTTCTCACCCCGTAACCCGAGTACTTATGGAAATGAGACTGAGGCCCTGCAGCCTGTACCAGGGCCTTTTCTCACCCCGTAACCCGAGTACTTATGGAAATGAGACTGAGGCCCTGCAGCTTGTACCAGGGCCCTTTTCTCACCCCGTAACCCGAGTACTTATGGAAATGAGACTGAGGCCCTGCAGCCTGTACCAGGGCCTTTTCTCACCCCGTAACCCGAGTACTTATGGAAATGAGACTGAGGCCCTGCAGCCTGTACCAGGGCCTTTTCTCACCCCGTAACCCAGTACTTATGGAAATGAGACTGAGGCCCTGCAGCCTGTACCAGGGCCTTTTCTCATCCTGTAACCCGAGTACTTATGGAAATGAGACTGAGGCCCTGCAGCCTGTACCAGGGCCTTTTCTCACCCCATAACCCAGTACTTATGGAAATGAGACTGAGGCCCTGCAGCTTGTACCAGGGCCTTTTCTCATCCTGTAACCCAGTACTTATGGAAATGAGACTGAGGCCCTGCAGGTTGTACCAGGGCCCTTTTCTCACCCCGTAACCCAGTACTTATGGAAATGAGACTGAGGCCCTGCAGGTTGTACCAGGGCCCTTTTCTCACCCGTAACCCGAGTACTTATGGAAATGAGACTGAGGCCCTGCAGGTTGTACCAGGGCCCTTTTCTCACCCCGTAACCCAGTACTTATGGAAATGAGACTGAGGCCCTGCAGCTTGTACCAGCGGCCTTTTCTCACCCCGTAACCCGAGTACTTATGGAAATGAGACTGAGGCCCTGCAGGTTGTACCAAGGCCCTTTTCTCACCCCGTAACCCGAGTACTTATGGAAATGAGACTGAGGCCCTGCAGCTTGTACCAGGGCCCTTTTCTCACCCCGTAACCCGAGTACTTATGGAAATGAGACTGAGGCCCTGCAGCCTGTACCAGGGCCTTTTCTCACCCCGTAACCCGAGTACTTATGGAAATGAGACTGAGGCCCTGCAGGTTGTACCAGGGCCCTTTTCTCACCCCGTAACCCGAGTACTTATGGAAATGAGACTGAGGCCCTGCAGGTTGTACCAGGGCCCTTTTCTCACCCCGTAACCCGAGTACTTATGGAAATGAGACTGAGGCCCTGCAGCCTGTACCAGGGCCTTTTCTCACCCCGTAACCCGAGTACTTATGGAAATGAGACTGAGGCCCTGCAGCTTGTACCAGGGCCCTTTTCTCACCCCGTAACCCGAGTACTTATGGAAATGAGACTGAGGCCCTGCAGCCTGTACCAGGGCCTTTTCTCACCCGTAACCCAGTACTTATGGAAATGAGACTGAGGCCCTGCAGCCTGTACCAGGGCCTTTTCTCACCCCGTAACCCGAGTACTTATGGAAATGAGACTGAGGCCCTGCAGCCTGTACCAGGGCCTTTTCTCATCCTGTAACCCGAGTACTTATGGAAATGAGACTGAGGCCCTGCAGCCTGTACCAGGGCCTTTTCTCACCCCGTAACCCGAGTACTTATGGAAATGAGACTGAGGCCCTGCAGCTTGTACCAGGGCCCTTTTCTCACCCCGTAACCCGAGTACTTATGGAAATGAGACTGAGGCCCTGCAGCCTGTACCAGGGCCCTTTTCTCACCCCGTAACCCGAGTACTTATGGAAATGAGACTGAGGCCCTGCAGCTTCAACTGACTCTCAAAGCGGACACTGTTAAGGCCTATGATGCAAAGCTCTGGGATGGTACAGGACAGGTTAGTCTGGACTTCCTGCTCTTCTGTAATGTGCTGTAAGTGTTCAAACTCAAAAGCAAAAAACTATCTTTGTCAAACTCCTGATACAAGTGGCATGGCTGAGCTCTCAGAAGTTATTAAATGTCTATGAGACATTTGGGACAAGGTAAAGCAAAAGTGTTACCACATAAGCTAAGAAAAGGGTAAGTCAGAGTTGAGTCAAAGTTATTGATATATCTTTCAAACAGAGGAAGTCAAAGTCAAAGGAAAGTCAAGTGAAATTCTAAGAAATTCTTGTAAGGCCACAGTCCAAAATAAGAATAGCAAAACCATCATGGGTGTATACACAGTTTGTGTTTATATCTGAACTAAAAGCCGTACCGTTTGTCTCAAGCCACATGAGAAAGTGAAGAAATCTCAGAAAAAAAGGTGTGACTGCAACAAAGTGTTTAAGCACCCGAAAATGCACCTGTTACATTTCTCTTGTACACAAATGTTAACAATGAAATACAACACTTCCTTCTTCCAACAGTGCTCATACTTTGAACTACAGTCTATTTTTTTAAAATTCTTATTGTCTTCCAGTAGAACAAGCATACCAACATAATTCACATACTTCACTGTGAGAGAGGAGATAGCTGGTCCTGTCCCACTGCTGTAAGGCCAGCCAGAGCAGAGCAGGGCTGGGGAGCTGGTACTGTTATGTCCTTCACTGGGGGAAGAGAGGCACCTGTGAGGGGGATGCTGCTGTCGGCCTTGCTCTCAGCTCTGGAACGCAGCTGACACTTCTCACAGGGCCAAGCTAGCAAGGTTAATAACGGCCAGGCATGCCAAAGTGGAGCATGGATTTCAACCTCCTCTGTCCAAGTACTTTGCAACACATACTGTATCCTGTAGTCTCCTGGGCTCTATGGCTGCTTCCTAACATGGCACTGCCTTCTCTGCCAAAGGAATATTTTCGAGTGGCACACGAGTCAGTTTTGTCCTGCTGCCATCCACTCTTGATTCAGTGCAGGAAGTCTCACTTGCGTGCTCATTCCTAGAAGAACCAGCGGCAGCCAACTGGGGAGAGGGATCAAGCTCGGAGTCGCCATCTGATGCCCTCCTCTTGACTCCAAGAGCCACGAAGGATTCCTCAGGACTCTCTGAAAGCAGCCAGCTGTGTGGAGAGTTCAAATATTCCGGAATTCCAGACCAGCTCTCAAAAGAGGTTCATTTCATGGAATACCATACAGGGCCAACAAAATTGAAAGGTCTAAAGTTTAATATTGATGAAGATATTTTTGATTCTAATTAAGCTAAAACAGTATGAATGTAAAACCAACTGATGCATCTTTAATCTGGCAAAGTTTTTAATTACACCAAAGTCAAATGTGGCAAAGAAAGTGAAAGGTAGCCTAAAGTAAAGGAGACAAGGGAGTGAGAGAAAACTAAGACCCAGACAAAGTTTGTGAGGCAGCTTAGTTTGGGTAGCAGGGCAGGGGGGTTACTGCAGCCTGGTGTGGGGCCTATCCAGATGGACCCAGGTTTGGGGAGGACAGAGCAGGGTCATAACAGAAACCAGAGTATCAAAGGAGCGAGGGCTGCTTTCCGAATCTTGGCACTTTCAAGTAGCACTTATCCGGGGGTATCATATAAACTTAACCCTGCTGTCAAAATGGCTGAATGGAAATTAGGTTAAGGTCACGACCTGGAAAGCACAGGTCAAACGTCGCCAGGCCGCTACTCACACAGAGTCACAAGGCAAAGCCGTGCTGCCTCTGCAATGGGCGACCAGATGGCCATAAAATCTGAGTCGACGGCTGATGGAAAAATAGGCAAATCTCTGAAGACCCATATCTCGGCCGTCTGCAGCAGACGGATACATAAGTAACTGGGCAACTGTCACAGTGGGACCACACAACGCTAAGGCCCAATTTTACCCCGTTTATCTTCTACTAAATCCCAAAACTCATAAATGTCCAAATTAAAAGTGAAAAGAGAACAAAAGTTTGTTAACAGAGACATTAAGCCATATGTTTTCTTACAGCTGAGAAGGGCTTTTTAACAGTAGCGTTGCTTTGCTTTTTTATCCTCTATTGGTTTTGGGGGTCTTGTAAAAAAGAATTATTGGTGACACACACTGTTCATAAAAATGGAATCAGAAGCTTTGTAGATAGTTGCATTGTGTTGATTCTATTTGGTAGAAAATCGCTGTACAGCACCTGGATACATGGTGTTTCATTATAATATAAATACCATAAATTAAATTTCAGAATACACTGAAAAGATCAGTAGATTTCATTCCCATGTCAGAGATGAAACTGCATATGTTTTAGGGCTGTGACAATACCAGTATCGCAATATTTTTTCCATAGCAAAAATGAAAACACGAAGCAGACCATGTTCTTTCGTCCTTTAAAAACCTTCTGAATGAAAAATAGTGTGCTATAGCTTGGAAAATAAATAATTGTGACTGGATGACAACATAATGGTCTGTTTTCCTAAAGAAGTTAAATCTCCCACTCGTCTTCCTATTCTGGTTAGAGCCAGTTTGCGCTATTTTGTGAAGGGAGTAGTACACAGCGTTGTACGAGATCTTAAGTTTCTTGGCAATTTCTCACATGGAATAGCCTTCATTTCTCAGAACAAGAATAGACTGACGAGTTTCAGAAGATAGTTATTCGCTTCTGGCCATTTTGAGCCTGTAATCGAACCCACAAATGCTGATGCTCCAGATCCTCATCTAGTTTGAAATATCCAATAAATGTCGTTCCACTTCATGATTGTGTCCCACTTGTTGTTGATTCCTCACAAAAAAAATACAGTTTTATATCTTTATGTTTGAAGCCTGAAATGTGGCAAAAGGTCGCAAAGTTCAAGGGGGCCGAATACTTTCGCAAGGCACTGTATGTGAATATGAAGAAAAATCAGCGATTACCCGTTTTTAGATAATTGATGTTAAAATGTCACAATTTTAATTAAACATTCAGTTCAAGAAAATATTAAATAGTTTGTAAGATTTTAAATGATATAAAACTCAACCGATTCTGGTTTCCAGTAATGAAGACATGGATGTCCCATGGTGTGTGGGTGATGCAAAATGGGTCAAGTCTGAGCACCTTTGTATCCTGAATGTTTTGGCATTCAGGTCCGAAAACTCACTTTCTGACCACTTCTTCCATGGGAAAAAAATGACAGTATGGAAGAAAACAATTTACTGAAAAGTGATGCTGTCAAAAAGTGATTTAACCAATAGCTAAATACAGCAGGCCTGAAACAAACAGTTGAAGTCGGAAGTTTACATACACCTTAGCCAAATACATTTAAACTCAGTTTTTCCACAATTCCTGACATTTAATCCTAGTAAGAATTCCATGTTTTAGGTCAGTTAGGATCACCACTTTATTTTAAGAATGTGAAATGTCAGAATAATAGTAGAGAGAATGATTTATTTCAGCTTTTATTTCTTTCATCACATTCCCAGTGGGTCAGAAGTTTACATACACTCAATTAGTATTTGGTAGCATTGCCTTTAAATTGTTTAACTTGGGACAAACGTTTTGGATAGCCTTCCACAAGCTTCCCACAATAAGTTGGGTGAAATTTGGCCCATTCCTCCTGACAGAGCTGGTATAACTGGGTCAGGTTTGTAGGCCTCCTTGCTCGCACACACTATTTCAGTTCTGCCCCCAGATTTTCTATGGGATTGAGGTCAGGGTCTTGTGATGGCCACTCCAATACCTTGACTTTGTTGTCCTTAAGCCATTATGCTTCAACTTTAGAAGTATGCTTGGGGTCATTGTCTATTTGGAAGACCCATTTGCGACCAAGCTTTAACTTCCTGACTGATGTCTTGAGATGTTGCTTCAATATATCCACATAATTTTAATTCCTCATGATGCCATCTATTTTGTGAAGTGCACCAGTCCCTCCTGCAGCAAAGCACCCCCACAACATGATGCTGCCACACCCGTGCGTCACAGTTGGAATGGTGTTCTTCGGCTTGCAAGCCTCCCCCCTTTTCCTCCAAACATAACAATGGTCATTATGGCCAAACAATCCTATTTTTGTTTCATCAGACCAGAGGACATTTCTCTAAAAAGTACGATATTTGTCCCCATGTGCAGTTGCAAACTGTAGTCTGGCTTTTTTATGGTGGTTTTGGAGCAGTGGCTTCTTCCTTGCTGAGCGGCCTTTCAGGTTATGTTGATATAGGACTCGTTTTACTGTGATGATAGATACTTTTGTACCCGTTTCCTCCAGCATCTTCACAAGGTCCTTTGCTGTTGTTCTGGGATTGATTTGCACTTTTCGCCCCAAAGTACGTTCATATCTAGGAGACAGAACGTGTCTCCTTCCTGAGCGGTATGACGGCTGCGTGGTCCCATGGTGTTTATACTTGCGTACTATTGTTTGTACAGATGAACGTGGTACCTTCAGGCGTTTGGAAATTGCTCCCAAGGATGAACCAGACTTGTGGAGGTCTACAATTTTTTTCTGAGGTCTTGGCTGATTTCTTTTGATTTTCTCATGATGTCAAGCAAAGAGGCACTGAGTTTGAAGGTATGCCTTGTAATACATCCACAGGTACACCTCCAATTGACTCAAATTATGTCAATTAGCCTGTCAGAAGCTTCTAAAGACATGACATAATTTTCTGGAATGTTCCAAGCTGTTTAAAAGGCACAGTCAACTTACTGTATGTAAACTTCTGACCCACTGGAATTGTGATACAGTAAATTATAAGTTAAATAATCTGTCTGTAAACAATTGTTGGAAAAACTACTTGTGTCATGCACAAAGTAGATGTCCTAATCGACTTGCCAAAACTATAGTTTGTTAACAAGAAATTTGTGGAGTGGTAGAAAAACGAGTTTTAATGTCTCCAACCTAAGTGTATGTCAACTTCCGACTTCAACTGTAGCCTCCAATAAAAATAGCAGTTGAGTCTTTTTCTTGATTAAATCCCACAATATCTTTAAGTCTTTCTTTATTACAAATTACTACATCACTTATCTTCTGTAGATCAGGTGTGGTTGCTGCACGCAATTTACATTTTTACTGTGAGCTTTCACAACTGAGAGTAAAATACTTAGTAAAATACTAATGACTGTTTTTGGTCGGGTTCCCTGAGTGACATGTTAGGATTACAGTGTCTGTTTGGGGTGCTCTGACATCATCTGCTCTAACTCTCGGCTGGGATGGGAATGCGTGAGACTGTCTTAAGGATGGAGCAATAATGTTGTCAGAGAGGAATCCCCCTTTCCCCTCTAATCCCTGACTGATCCACCTGGTCTGTGTGGCTCTGTAGACATCAACCCCCCGACTGCTCAACCTGATTCCCCATCCTGGCTCCCATTAGCTCAACACAGTCTTGTTCTGTTCACCATGATAACGTATACCTGAGTCGTTTCACCGCATTTTTGGACGAATGCTCCTGTCAATGTAAAGTGAAAGGAATGGAAAGACAATAGGTGGTCCAACAGTCAAAGTGCAGAGGCAGACCTGAACACACACAGGCGCATGCACACACATATATGCATGCACACAGGTGCACTCGCACACACACATATATGCATGCACGCAAGTGCACTCGCACACACACACAATCTGTAATCACACACACAATCTGTAAATATATAACTACAAAATAGACTTGGTCTGATGGCCAAAATAGCTCAGTCTTTGTGCTTGTATCACAGCTTCCTATCTGATTCAAGGACGATTTGTGTAAAATGGACAGAGAAGGTTGAAGGATAAGGACACTAGGACAGGTTTTCCTTAGTTGGATTACTTTGGGATTGAGGTTGAATAACAAGAATTGATCAACTCCTGTGTTTATGCCCTCCAGGTTTTAGTGTAAGAAAAAATATAATGTAGGAAAATCACAAATAGGCTACTTTACAGGTAATTTTAACTTAATTTTTTATTTTCAAACCTTCCTTAGATGTTTTATTTAAGATGCAAAAGGACTAACAAAGTTACCAGAACACAAGGTTATCACATTTGTCAACAACTATCATGAACAGGAACTATTTGAAAACATTCTGTTTTTAAACTATTTCCTGTGCAATGTATTTTTGTGTCCTCTGTTTTGATTATAACAGACTATAATAAAAGCAAATGCTATCCTGTCAAACTATTACCTCCAACAGTCAACAGACACCCATTTGCTGTTTTCTATTCCGAAACAGTGAGGGTGCTCCACTCCCAAAGAGCTGGTCTGCTTCCTGTACCTTTATGCAGAACCAAGGCGGGGGGCGGAGCGTTCTCTATTAAAGCCCCTCAGTTGTGGAACATCTTGTCTTGGCACTTTTAAAAACCCACCTTTTCAGCCAGGCCTTTAATAACTGGTTGTTTTACATATCTTCTGTGTTCTTATGTTCTTTTATTTATCCTCTTTACTGCTTCTTGTTTGCTTCCACTTCTTTAATTTATTGTTTTAATGTAAAGTGTTTTTCTATTTTATATAGCGACTAACTTTAAAAATAAACAAATCTCTTTGAAAACAGCCTATGTGGCATTGATATGAGTCAGAAACAGTTATTCTAGTGTAAATTGACTATAAAGTGTAATAGGATCATTTTGGTCATAAACTCTCATCCAAAACAGAGTTTGGAACATCCGTGTGTCACAACAGGTAAATTATGGTTGGTTTTTGATTTGACGATGTTCATTTGCCGACTAACAGGCTCCTGAGTGGCGCAGTGGTCTAAGACACTGCATCTCAGTGCAAGAGACCTCACAGCAGTACCTGGTTTGAATCCGGGCTGCATCACATCCGGCCGTGATTGGGAGTCCCATAGGGCAGCGTCCGGGTTTGGCCGCGGTAGGTAACTGACTTGCCTAGTTAAATAAATAAGGGGACAGCATGGGGTGGACAGCTGCGGTGATCGCTCACTATCCAATAGCACAGACAGTGAGACAGAAGCAGCAGCCCGACTTGTTTACATATGACAATGCGTCACACAATTTTTTTACTTGAGAAATACTGCACCGAACGCCTTAGTTAGATGTAAAATTGCGCAACCAAAACATCCTCAGCAAAAACGGCAAAATTAATGACCAATATCTTAAGTTTCCTAAATTCATTCAGGGGATTTTTAGGAAGTGAAATAGGCTACATTGTCTCATGGGTACAAACATTAACCGGAATCGGTCAGGAAACACACCTCCCAAGCCTGAAATATAATTTTTCTAATGAGCAACAGACAAACAAGTGCTAATTGGTGTGTTCAGTGGCTCTTTAAATGCACTCTTTAAATAGTTTGATTTGAGACTGTTAATATTGACATGTTTTGGTGACTGACATTGCCAACACAAACATTCTGAAATCTGAGTAATAAAATGCACATCATTTCATCCTTCCAGAGTAGGGATAAAGATTTCATCCTTCAATAGAGATATAAACAGAATTCCGCACCTGCTCTGCTACTCTGGTTTAACATCCAATCTCTGCCTGAAGAAGTGGGCTAGCTAACTCCTGACCTGTATCATTTGCCATTAACAAAGACCAGTTAGGGACACACTGTCACATAACAGGTTTACTGTGACACGCTCTGTGCAGGACAAAGTGTGACATTGACAGAGTATGTAGTATGGTGGTAAAGACATAAAAAGGGTTTAGCAGCAATTTTTTGTATTTTTATGATAACAATCTGAACATCAATTGCGTCACATTCCTAGAAATCTTCTTAAGAAAGAAACATTAGAATACCGAGAACCGGACGTGCATGCTACATTTGGTAAACACCGTGCGTCACTTTAAAAGAGGTCGACACCCAAAGCTTTGTTGTCTCACCGTCAGGCCACAAACTGCAGCTACAAGATGTTATTTTAAGACTACAGTTGAGGAATGTAAATGACACACAGGTATGGCACTAGAGGATGAGGTGCAAAGGATTGTGGGTAGCAACCTGTGGGTCAAATAATAGTTCATAATAATGATGATAGATTATGCCCTGAGAAGGCTGTGTATGGTCTGTAGACATTACCTGCAACATTAAAAAGATGGAGCAGAATCTCATTGGCTGGTTGGTGAAGACATACGATCATCCTTAGTGTTACTCTAGAGGTGACAAAACATCTGTAGCTTTAAAGGCTAGGCCAATTTACCTTGACAGATGGTACAAATGAGGTTAACACTTGATAGGGCTGACCGATTAACCGAAAGGTATTCAGACCCCTTGACTTTATCCACATATTGGTACGTTACAGCCTTATTCTAAAATATATATATTTTTAATTCCCTCATCAATCTACACACAATATCCCATAATGACAAAGGAAAAACATTTAGCAAAATGTAAAAAAAACATTTAAAAACGTAAATAATACATTTAGATAGGTTTTCAGACCCTTTACTACTTTGTTGAAACACCTTTGGCAGCGATTACAGCCTTGAGTCTTCTTGGGTATGACGCTACAAGCTTGGCATTTTGGGAGTTTCTCCCATTCTTCTCTGCAGATCCTCTCAAGCTCAGTCAGGTTGGATGGGGAGCGTCGCTGCATAGCTATTTTCAGGTCTCTCCAGAGGTGTTCCATTTGGTTCAAGTCTGGGCTCGGGCTGGACGACTCAAGAACATTCAGAGACTTGTCCCGAAGCCACTCCAGCATTGTCTTGGCTGTGTGCTTAGGATCGTTGTCCTGTTGGAATGTGAACCTTCGCCCCAGTCTGAGGTCCTAAGCAGATTTTCATCAAGGATCTCTCTGTACTTTGCTCCATTCATCTTTCCCTCGGTCCTGACTAGTCTCCCAGTCCATGACACTGAAAAGACATCCCCACAGCATGATGCTGCCAGCACCCTGCTTCACCATAGGGATGGTGCCAGGTTTCCTCCATCGTGACTCTTGTCATTCAGGCAAGAGTTCAATCTTGGTTTCATCAGACCAGAGAATCTTGTTTCTCATGGTTTGGAGAGTCCTTTAGGTGCCTGCCTTTTGGCAAACTCCAAAGGGGCTGTCATGTGCCTTTGACTGAGGAGTGGCTTCCGTATGGTCACTCTACCATAAAGGCCTGATTGGTGGAGTGCTGCAGAGATGGTTGTCCTTCTGGAAGGTTCTCCCATCTCCACAGAGGAACTCTGGAGCTCTGTCAGAGTGACCATCGGGTTCTTGGTCACCTCCCTGACCAAGGCCCTTCTCCCCCGATTTCTCAGTTTAGCCGGGCAGCCAGCTCTAGGAAGAGTCTTGGTGGTTCCAAATTTCTTCCATTTAAGAATTATGGACGCCACTGTGTTTTTGGGGACCTTCAATGCTGCAGACATTCTTTGGTACCCTTCCCCAGATCTGTGCCTCGACACAATCCTGTCTCTGAGCTCTAAGGACAAGTCCATCGACCTCATGGCTTGGTTTTTGCTCTGACATACACTGTCAACTCTGAGACCTTATATAGGACAGGTGTGTATTTCCAAATCATGTCCAATCAAAATTGAATTTACCACAGGTGGACTCCAATAAAGTTGTAGAAACATCTCAAGGATGATCAATGGAAACAGGTCACCTGAGCTCAATTTCGACTCTCACAGCAAAGAGTCTGAATACTTATGTAAATAAGGTGTTTCTGTTTTTTATTAGATTTTTTATTTTTTACAAAAATGTCTAAAAACCTGTTTTCGCTTTGTCATTATGTGGTATTGTGTGTAGATTGATGAGGAAACAGTTTTATTTAATCCATTTTAGAATAAGGCTGTAACTTAACAAAAGGAAAAAGCCAAGGGGTGTAAATACTTTTCGAATGCACTGTATTAAACAACTAATTGACCTATGTCGGTTCAATTACTTAAATCCATTAAGTTGTTTTTTTGTGTGAGCCCAACACACCATTTCTCTAGAAAGACATCAAATCATTCACAAGAGAAATCAAGTCAAGAAGTATGTGGGAAGCTGGGCTGAAGGGAGTAGTTTTCATTGAGCAAATATTCAACCTAGTTCAGTGCAGAATGTGGTAATTAACTACAATCAAATCAAACATTATCTGTCACATGTGCCGAATAGACCTTACCGTGAAATGCTTACTTACAAGACCTTAACCAACAGTGCAGTTCAATAAGAAGACAATATTTTCTAAGTAGACTAAAATAAAAAGACCACATCCATTTGCGCCTGTTTTCTTGTTGTTGTCTCGGACAAAGATGGATACACTTTTACGCCTAGTACGTTAGGTTAGATACAATGAGAGAGGGGTAGAGACAGCTCGTGAAAGTATGCCTTATCTACTTTGAAGAACTAGTAAAATGATTTTGCCAGACAGCTTTGCAGCATGCTTAGGCAGGCAAGCCCAACTCGATAGGATGACTAAAAGACAGTGCAGTATAGGGAGAGCAGAGATAACATTGTCTGGCTGGCTGCTACTGACTGAGCAGAGATGAGATGATGACTTTAAGGAATGAAAAATAACAAATTCATAAAATAAAAACATGTTATATATATTATTATTATTATATATTATGTTATGACACCGGACGGTATTGAAACATGTATGAGATGTTTTCGTGATCTAAAAGTAATATTCCTATTAACTTCCAGTGTAGTGAGAGCAACTTTATCACTATGTTACATCATACCGGCTCCGATACACATGAAAACATGAAATTACCCTGGGAACAGACAGAACATCGCTCAGAGATGCACAAAAACAATAACATTCAAAATGGGTGAATATTTCCATTAATAGCAGAATTAGTAGGAAATGATGACATACAGTAGCTAACTACAATGATTCCAATCCCAGTGGCTTGCCATTCTCCATGTTTACTGTCAGTAGCCTTCAAATTACACAAGTAAAACACAGGCACACACACACACACACACACCCACACACACACATTATTCTTTGCCCGCATCTCCATACCTGTGGAACAGCAATGCTAACAAAGTCTCACAGACATTGTCAACTGTCACCACTTCCAAAGGCAGAGCGAAAGAGAGAAGAAGAGCTAGAGGTGCGACCAGATCAAAGTGTGTGATTGGGTTTGTTGACAGGGTGGGAGCTGGGTGGAGCCTGTCATCCAGGAAGTTGGTTCAACGGTTGGGACCCCAGATGGCTCCACACCTGCAGGGCTCAGCTCAGACTGACAACCCTCCAGGCCTCCACAAGCGTTCAAATCTCCCTGCCTCTCTCCCTGACTGGCGTCCCCTCTAACAATGCCTCCAACTGCTCAGACAGCTTCCTCTCAAATCCCACAGACAGACAGATGTGCCATTACCAACTTCATTCAATCTGTTCTTTATTATTAGTTTGGCCATAGGGGGAATTCAAAATGTCTGACATGTTTTGCTTTGGACAGATCAAAAAAAACATTCCAATTAATTCATGTAAAATTATGCTTTCAAATTAAATTGTCACACCTTTTCATGACATCACTCTGCAAGGAAAACATGATTGTGTGTTTACACCTGCCATTGTGATGGACTAATAGGTCTCACTGGAACAGGCCAAATGAATACTAAGAACTTCCCAGTATTTCCCCGCACTTATTGAATTGAAGGAAACAGAGAAAGTAACTAATTTAAAGCAATTATCTCTCAGCAGCAGCAGTCACTCGGTGCTTTACTGCTGAGGCATGAGTGTACAGTAAAGTGTCATAGTGTTCTAGTGATAGTCATCATGTCTATCCGCCAAGTCCAGAGGCCTCCACTCAGATTCTGGCCCCTCAGTCAATGTGGGACTTCCTTTGCCATGTGATAGTCTACCAGTCTTGGAGGAACTAATTCTGTCATTGTAGATCATGCATATCTCACTAGTGTTGGTGCCTTGAAGTGACTGGCATTTCTTATTCTATCTGGTATTATTTGTATGGCTTCTCTGCTCTAATACCAGTAGACAGTGTGTGTGTCCACCACCATCTGGATATACCGCCACAGAGAGCTGCAGCAGCCAGAGGGAGATTCCTCCCACAGCTCAGTTTCCATTCTACAGAAAGAGCCACATAACGAATGCGTCAGCGCCATCTGAAGGTCACGTAGGGTACTGCACATCCAACTCATTTCGCACAGACTTCTCTCTTCGTCATTGTGTGGACATACTCCTTTGTTGCTTAACATTTTCCAACAAGAGGATATTCATTAAGTGTTGCACTGTATCCCCAGTGGAATGATAGAGAAGTATGTGTTTATACGTAGGAAATCCCCATCAATGACTGAGGCCATTCAGAGACTTGTTCTCAGAGGAATTTAAAAGGGCTGCATGTCATTGACCAGAGGTCCTCCGTGCTACCCATCCAGTTTGTTTGTTGTGAATGGATTTTTTGGGTTTGAGAACCAGCTTTGTCTGTCATTGGCAGGCACGTCTTTCATGCACACACACATGCTACACCAGTTGGGCTGTATGATCCAAGTGCCTGATCAGACCGATTTTCTCATGAAGGAAAAGTGACTAACTGATTGTGGGGTGATAAGTGTCGTAAGCAAATAGATGTTTCACTTTAACAAGGGAATGAGAACCATTTGAACAGACTGGAGGTCTGCAATACCATAACCCCTGATAAACCATGTTGATAAGAGCTGAAAACAGGCCTTTGCTGAATGACATGCCATTCTAGAGAAATGGGGCTGGGTAAAGTGCAAAGCTGGCAAATGTCCTGAAGTCGAACTCCAGCTCCATGGGAAACTATGACAATGACCCACATGTCTCCTTCAGAGAGATCACTGGGAAACAGCATGGGAAATTGTAGGCGTATCAAAGAGTAGGCTACAAGATGGCTACAAACTGTTGGGGGGTCTATACATGGCCCTACAGATTGCAGGAATGACAGTCATTTACATAGGGGCCTACACTGAGTGTACCAAACATTCACCGCTCTTTACATTTATTTGACCTAAAGACTAAGAACACATTCTCATTTACAGGAACAACCTGGGGAATAGTTACAGGGGAGAGGAGGGGGGGATGACATAGACTGACCAGGTGAATCCAAGTGAAAGCTATTATCCTTTATTGATGTAATCAGTGTAGATAAAGGGGAGGAGACGGGTTGAAGACATGGATTGTGTATGTGGGCCATTCAGAGGGTGAATGGGCAAGACAAAAGATTTAAGTGCCTTTGAACAGGGTATGGTGGTAGGTGCCAGGCGCACCGGTGTGAATGTGTCAAGAACTGCAACGCGGCTGGGTTTTTCACACTCAACAGTTTCCCTGTGTATCAAGAATGGTCCACCACCCAAAGGACATCCAGCCAACTTGACTGTGGGAAGCATTGGAGCCAACATGGGCCCGCATCCCTGTGGAACGCTTTCGACACCTCGTAGAGTCCATTCCCCAATGAATTGAGGCTGTTCTAAGGGCAAAAGGGGGTGCAACTCAATATTAGGAAGTTCCTATTGTTTCGTACACTCAGTGTATATGCCCCTTAGTGTGGCTACCGATTGGTCCAATAGGACACACACCCCAAAGAGGAGAGTGGTTATGGTCCAGTCACAAGCCTAGCCACAGAGGGAGGAGACAGTCCCCCCGGTGTACTGCTGCTCTGACAGAATACAATAGGGTCAACTGAACATTCACTAACCTATACAGTAGCAACACATCCTGGTACATGTCATGGACAATGGGCTTAGTTCAATCCTCAATTTTGTTTCTGAGCCAGAACGTCTGGTTCTTCCCCTGAATATTTAAAAAAAACATTTTTTTTAACTCACTTCTTCCAGGGAACTCACATTCCGCCAACTGAGAGCACAATAGGTGCGAACAATATCAATGACAGTCACATTGACTACAATAACTGTACAATTCCCTGTAGTGTTATCAGTACTGTCATGTTTCCATTTTGGAAGCTGGTCCCCTTTATAAACTAACCCTTGGTGTTAGCTGCTTTAATACTGAGTGATGTCGCTATAACAGACCCAACCACCTACTATCACTCTGCAAGCCATTACAAGAACACTGAGCATGCAATGATTGATATACGGAACAACAAACAGTGAAACTCACTGTCTAAAGTGTTCTCTAATGTATGTTTACAGAGTTAGGCAAGGAGAACTACTTCATCTTCAGCTAGTTCACTTCACACTCTTGAGGTAAAGTGCTTTATGGTGTCGTTAACAGCTTTATGTGTCATCCTGATCCTTCCCTGCGGACATATAGGACAGATGTCCTACTGACCTTTTGTTCAATAGGAAAGTGCTCAGATGGAAAAACAGAGGGACCCTCATGTCTTGGTTCAACTATGAATCATTGTCAATTGAGGTTGCATTTTTAATATGTACTCGCATTGCAATTGCATAGGCCTTGGCTTAGTGACTTTAGGCCCTTTGCATCTTGTTTATCCCCCTTTTAAGCCCCTCTATACATTTATTTGACCATGTTCTGAAATACTTTATCCCCGATCAATCAAAGAATATTGAGCAAAGATTGTCATATCCCTACCACTCTATATCCTAGGTGCAATCAATGACTACACTGAACGGTGGCTGCAATAAGCGAAACGACAGATCAACCTCAGGGCCTATTTTCTGTGAAAACCGTGAGGCATTCTGAGAGAGAGAGTTTGCTGTGCAATCCACAGGCATTTCTTCCAGTTGAAATTGGCAGCAGGAGAGTGTAGTTGGGGAGGGAGAGGTGAAGTACAGTACATCCCAATGTTCCAACAGCTGACAGCTTTACAGTTCACAATGCACAGTATGTAAAACAGCCTTCCGCACCAGTTAATGGAGGATGCCTGGGACGCCACTGCCAGCAAACATCCACCTCTCCACACAGGCTGCCGTGAGACACTGGACCATCGTGTGTACAGTAACAGGGTTCAAGAGAGGGGAGAGATTGAGCACAGCCCAACAAGCTTGTCCTTTTTTTCACCATTACAGGAGCATTAGAGGTTTCAGCTCAACTGTTCCAAGATATCAGAACTACAAAGCTCCCTTGAATGAGGGAATGTGAGGCCCTAAGGGCTGCGAGTGACTCTGGAACAGCTGGCCTGGTGATGGGGCCTCCTGTTCCCTCGCTCTGAGGAGCTAGTAGGGACAAGACAGCTATCTGGCTGCAGGGAAATGGCTGGGGGGGAGAAGTGTGTGTGTGATGGCTGGCTGGCTGGAGGTTCTCGGCTCTGGGAATCCCAGCTCTGGGAAGCAGCAGGATCACTCTTCATTGACGACAGTCCCGAAGCTTCTGGTTTTCTTGGATGATGGCTGAGCGTTGCACAACATCTCCAACAGGGAAGTGAGCAGGGCCCGAGCCCATACAGGAAATAGAAAGTGAAGTCAAAATTCATAATGCTATGGATTATGTAACCTAACAGTCATATCTCCATCTGCTTGAGTTGTGCCCTTGGAGACGTGGAAAATCAGAGCAAAAACATTTGAGGCTTCTATCCAGACTTTGGTTTCAAAGAACCGGGACTTTAAAGGAAGAGGAAGAAAGGAACTATTTTTGCAAACTGTCAACAGCCCTGAAAAAGAAAGAGATAATATGGAACGTAACCATGAATGACCACATGTTTTATTGGATCTACCTTTTGGCTATATAACCTAACCTGCCACTGTTTCCTCATCATGTACACAAAAGATGACACACCACGCCTCACAGTTTCCACACGAACATTCAATGGCAGGCATCTCGGAAGAAATATGAGTAATATATAAGAAAACATTTAAAATATGTGAGTAATGTATAAGAAAACATTTCAAATACATGAGCAATATTTCCTTGTCTGTAAATCTATTCATTAGAAGAGCCACACACGTGGTGATAGGAATGAGTGCTTGGTTCTCCTTGCCAATGCCATGCAGTACCCTTGCACAATACAGGCGATTGTAAGGGACATTAAACGGCTACATATGTACTCATGGATATAGAAAAACCCAAATGACTAGCTGCAATGGAAATCTAACAGAATTCAAAGAGCAAAATGAAGGCTCACATTCAACATAAACCACCATACAGTAAAACGTCACCAAATAACCCAGAGGGTCCCTTGAAGGGTTCTGTTGTTCATTTAGATATGGCACTGCTCGAGAATCTCACTGTAATTGTATTGTTACCCTTTTATTGGTGTTTGTTCTTTCCTCGCTTTGGGGGGGGTGTTGTCATCGGCATTAAATCGGACACATATGAACTGCAAAACCCTTTACAGACACACAGGCAGCATTCCTCCTGGGTGTGTGAGTCTTTTGGGGATTGGAGTGTGCAAACACCAAGTCAACTCCCAAACACTAAGTCAACTCCCAAACAGCATAGTCAAGGTAAAGCATCCCCTTTAAGGAGAGACTGTTTTACAGTAGTTTTCCAACGACTGCCGTCTGGAGCACCCACCCAGTCTGTGTGCTTTGACATCAACATACGGCTCATTCTTTGGCTGGTCTAAAAAGGCTTCCAACTAAGATTAGAGGGGGGATTGTGTTGAGTTGTAATTCTACAAAGGCTGCATGGCCCTCTTCTCTTATACTAGGCATCTGCTTGTCAAAGCCGTGGTTAAACATGACATACGGCACGGCTGCAAGGGAACAGCATAGGTCTGTTGAAGAGGAAAGTGGAGCAGTCCGTAATGTTAACATATCCTTCACATTTTCCGCCTGGGGTAAAGGGTGACTATGGTCACACTATTCAATGGCTGTACTCGATGACCTGCAGAGCCCGTGCCAGACCGTCAGAAGGCCCTGCAATGGGGATGCAGGGGCAAGAATTTGGGTTTTGGGCGTCCACATACGTAGATGGAAGCATGTGAAGTATGTGCTGGATAATAGGCAGAGGACGATTCCTTGAGTTCCTCCTCTGCTTGAGCAGCTATCTGCTCCTGACGTGCCTCAGCAGCTGCCTGGCGGCCACTCAATACACACATCTATCTGTTTACCGCCAACCAGTCCAAATGTTTAGAATAGCTTTTCACCCTGCCTTCTCTTCTGCACCCTGATGTTGTGGATCTGGGAGAGGAGGAGAGGACAGGGGCCGTTGTGGAGGAGATCCCCTGGTAAGGAGCCACCTACAGGTAGGAACACATTCACATGAAGCCCCCCTGGGCACAAACACCTCCAGAGCACTTCAACACCCTCCGAATGCATGCTGTACAACAGTGCCGTTTGAACATTCGTCAACATGCGACACCGTCTGTCCTGGAATTCCAAACTGTGCAACGTGACAAGGTTTGAAGGTTGCGTCAGAGTCAGATCTGTACTCTCACATGAAAGCGACATTCTAAAGAGCTTGGAAAGAACGGAAGTTCCTTATGGGATAACCCTTGGTGGTTACATTTCATGTGCACTGTAAATGTGCTCATTCTAATCCAATTGGATTATAGGCTACAGTTCTAATACAACTCCACTACATCATAAATACACGTACCTATGTCATACATCATGTTACCGATAAATGTATGATAAAAAAAGGCACTAAAAAAGGTCAAATTCCACATTTAGATCACACATGGGCCTACTGTAGATCACCTAATTTCTGTCATTATTTGTTTCTTGGCCATATGTGGCCACCCCACATATGCTCTCTCTAATTCTCTCTTTCTTTCTCTCTCTTGGAGGACCTGAGCCCTAGGACCATGCCCCAGGACTACCTGACATGATGACTCTTTGCTGTCCCCAGTCCACCTGAC
This sequence comes from Oncorhynchus keta, assembly GCF_023373465.1. Classification (NCBI taxonomy): domain Eukaryota; kingdom Metazoa; phylum Chordata; class Actinopteri; order Salmoniformes; family Salmonidae; genus Oncorhynchus; species Oncorhynchus keta. The sequence goes on along the minus strand of NC_068442.1, from coordinate 10,819,820 downwards.
CGTGCTGCTGCTCCAGTTTCAACTGTTCTGCCTTATTATTATTCGACCATGCTGGTCATTTATGAACATTTGAACATCTTGGCCATGTTCTGTTATAATCTCCACCCGGCACAGCCAGAAGAGGACTGGCCACCCCACATAGCCTGGTTCCTCTCTAGGTTTCCTCCTAGGTTTCGGCCTTTCTAGGGAGTTTTTCCAAGCCACCGTGCTTCTACACCTGCGTTGCTTGCTGTTTGGGGTTTTAGGCTGGGTTTCTGTATAGCACTTTGAGATATCAGATGATGTACGAAGGGCTATATAAATACATTTGATTTGATTTTGTTAACACCATGTGTATTTGTAATTAGGCAGCTAGTATTTTTCTACAAAGGTAAATATGTCCTTGTATGTAATCAAAGTCAACCAGCAAGTCACAAAGGCAATTTATATTAGGGGAATGAAAAGACACTCATTTTGTGGGTGGGTGGACTGTTGTCGTGATTGACATAATGGTATGGAAACACCTCAATCATCTCTCCTGCGGATACGCATCGATACTGTCCATTCAATAAGTAATGTACCCCCTGATAAGCATAACGTTAACATTAGGTGAGGCAAAAGGGACTCATTTTCAATGTTTATTATTACACACAAAGTTACACAAAGGGAGCAACCTTCCACTATTTAGTTCTGCGGGAAAAAGAGAGAAACGGACCCTCAGAGCGGAAAAGGACATTCGAAAAATCACAGGAGTAGTGTGGTGGTTGCTAATGGAAGCCCTCTCTGTAATAGCCAATGTCACTTTTCATTAGGTTTCTAGTTGGAAAGTCAGGTTGAAAAGTAAAGACTCCACAGTTGAGGTTTCCGGCTTGAAGAGATCTATGGGCATGAAAGGGGAATGAGAAAGTGAAGGAAGACTCATTCTTCCGTGATCTTACTGGGGCTTATGGGAACGAAAAGTGCCATTCAGGACTTCAGTCTCAACATCTCCATGGATGGAGGACTGAACCATGTCTTCATGTGGATTGAGGTAAGAGGCTTTCATCTGGTGGACAACCACAATGACCTCCTCCCTGCTCTCATCTGCTGATGCTTACAGATCAACTATTCTGAACAGAAGAATAAGGTCTCAGAGGATTCCGCCTAACGATGGCAAACTGCTTTCAACATACAGTTTAATCCAAGAGTCATATCTAGACCTACCTGTGCCTAGTGACTGGCATTACAGAGAAATGTGGCAACCCCAAAATCCACTCCAGAGAAAACAGGAACAACATGACAATCCAAGACTAAACACAAGGTCTGTTAAACATTACCCTTTAAAAGAGGCTCCTTGATATTCTCTAATTATCCAAAATGACAATCCTTTGGACTTGTCTTCTCAGCAGACAATTACTCATCACAGAACAAGCTGAATGCATGGACATTCTATGTATAGATACAAATTAACTACAAGTAACTACCAAAATAAAATGAACACCAACATAAAGTGTCTTAGTAGGGCACTGGGCCACCACGAGCCATCAGAACAGCTTCAATGCGCCTTGGCATAGATTCTACAAGTGTCTGGAACTCTATTGGAGGGATTCGACAACATTCATGGGAAATGAAATCATGTTTTTATTTTTTTAAATGTCACCTTTATTTAACCAGGTAGGCAAGTTGAGAACAAGTTCTCATTTACAACTGCGACCTGGCCAAGATAAAGCAAAGCAGTTCGACACATATAACAACACAGAGTTACACATGGAGTAAAACAACATACAGTCAATAATACAGTAGAAAAATACATCTATATACAATGTGAGCAAATGAGGTGAGATAAGGGAGGTAAGGCAATAAATAGGCCATGGTGGTGAAGTAAATACAATATAGCAATTAAAACACTGGAATGGTAGATTTGACAGTAGATGAGTGTGCAAAGTAGAAATACTGGGGTGAAAAGGAGCTAAATAAATAAATAAATACAGTAGGGGAAGAGGTGGGCTATGTACAGGTGCAGGTGCTAGTGAGGGAGATGAGTGTTTCCAGTTTCAGGGATTTTTGTAGTTCGTTTCAATCATTGGCAGCAGAGAACTGGAAGGAGAGGCGGCCAAAGGAGGAATTGGCTTTGGGGGTGACAAGTACCTGCTGGAACGCGTGCTACGGGTGGGTGCAGCTATGGTGACCAGCGAGCAGAGATAAGGTGGGACTTTACCTAGCAGGGTCTTGTAGATGACCTGGAACCAGTGGGTTTACCGACGAGTATGGAGCGAGGGCCAGCCAACGAGAGCATACAGGTCGCAGTGGTGGGTAGTATATGGGGCTTTGGTGACAAAACGGATGGCACTGTGATAGACTGCATCCAATTTGTTGAGTAGGGTGTTGGAGGCTATTTTGTAAATGACATTTCCAAAGTCGAGGATCGTTAAGATGGTCGGTTTTACGAGGCTATGTTTGGCAGCATGAGTGAAGGATGCTTTGTTGCGTTTGGTGTTTTGTTGATGGAAAAAGCTCTCTCAAGTGCCGCTCCAGAATCTCCCATAAGTGTTCAATGGAGAAGGTGCAGAAAGATGGAGGAATTCAGATATGAAGTCATTGTTTTTAGCACTACGGACAGTTTTTAAACTACGGCGCGCAACATGGTTCAATGTGCCAATAAATCAGCAAATTCGTTTTTTTCAAATTGCCGCCGTCTTGGAGCTAGAATTGGGATCATATATGATGCGCTAACACCGATACAAAACAAGGGTAACGGAAAGCAATGTACGATATAAGGAACTTACCAAACAAGGAATTTGTATTCCTATTTCAATCATAAAGAAATACATTTCATGTTCAATCTATTGAGTTCCATTTTGCTTCATGAAGGCTACTGTCTGTAACTGGTCAAATCAAATCAAATGTATGTATATAGCCCTTCTTACATTAGCTGATATCTCAAAGTGCTGTACAGAAAACCAGCCTAAAACCCCAAACAGCAAGCAATGCAGGTGTAGAAGCACAGTGTAGAACTGGTCTCAATTAATTTCATGAAGTGTAGCCTAATATGTGCACAATGATGTGTCAAAGGATTAGCCGCCTCAATATTTGCATCTGTCGCTGGTAATATCTCTCCAGGAGGTGATCCATCTTCAGTATGTTGAAATAATTACAACGACGCACACCAACGAAGCACACCCACGACGCACTTAGCAACCATTCTCGCTATGTGGTGTTTTGGGAAACACATGTTTACATCTCCGGCCATTGTAGGAAAGATGTATCGTTAAAACACTCCTAAGCCTGAGTTCCATCACTATCGGGAAACTGAGCCCAGATGACATACTTATAAGTGCATTCATCTTAAGATAGATAGGTAAGTCAACTCTGTACAGGCCAGTCAAGTTCTTCCACATCAATCTCGACAAACCACTTCTGTATGTACCTCGCTTTGTGCACGGGGGCATTGTCATACTGAAAAAGGAAAGGAAACTGTTGCCACAAAGATAGTGTGTTGCCACACAGTGTTGTCTAGAAAAACAGCCCCAGACCATTATTACTCCACCAAACCTTACAGTTGGCACTACGCATTAAGGCAGGTAGCGTTCTCCTGGCATCCGCCAAACCCAGATTCGTCTGTGGGACTGCCAGAAGGTGAAGCGTGATTCATCACTCCAGAGAACATGTTTCCACTGCTTCAGAGTCCAATGGCAGCGAGCATTACACCACTCCAGTCGACGCTTGGCATTGCACATGGTGATTTTAGGCTTGTGGGCGGCTGCTTGGCCTTTGAAACCCAATTTCATGAAGCTCCCAACGATTAGTTCTCGTTCTTTTACACGCTATGCGCTTTAGCACTTGGGGTTCCCATTCTGTGAGCTCATATGGCCTACCACTTTGCGGCCGGGCCGTTGTTGCTCCTAGACACGTCCACTTCACAATAACTACACTTACAGTTGGCCGAGGCGGCTGTAGCAGGGCTGAAATTTTTATGAACGGACTTGTTGGAAAGGTGGCAATTCTATGACGGGGCCATGTTGAAAGTCCCTGAGTTCTTCAGTAAGGCCATTCTACTGCCAATGTTTGTCTCTGGAGATTGCATGGCTGTGTGCTCGGTTTTATACACTGGTCAGCAAAGGGTGTGGCTGAAATAGCTAAATCCACTCATTTGAAGGGGTGTCCACATACGTTTGTATACAGTTGTAGTCAGAAGTTTAAATACACTTAGGTTGGAGTCATTAAAACTCGTTTTTCAACCACTCTACAAATTTCTTGTTAACAAACTATAGTTTTGGCAAGTCGGTTAGGACACCTACTTTGTGCATGACTCAAGTAATTTTCCCAACAATTATTTACAGACAGATTATTTCACTTATAATTCACTGTATCACAATTCCAGTGGGTCAGAAGTTGACATACACTAAGTTGACTGTGCCTTTAAACAGTTTGGAAAATTTCAGAAAATTATGTCATGGCTTTAGAAGCTTCTGATAGGCTAATTGACATAATTTGAGTCAATTGGAGGTGTACCTGTGGATGTATTTCAAGGCCTACCTTCAAACTCAGTGCCTCTTTGCTTGACATCATGGGAAAATCAAAAGAAATCAGCCAAGACATCAGGAAAAAAAACTGTAGACCTCCACAACTCTGGTTCATCCTTGGGAGCAATTTCCAAACACCTGAAGGTACCACGTTCATCTGTACAAGTAATAGTGCGCAAGTATAAACACAATGGGAACACACAGTTGTCATACTGGGGCGGCAGGGTAGCGTAGTGGTTAGAGCATTGGACTAGTAACCGAAAGGTTGCAAGTTCAAATCCCTGTCGTTCGGCCCCTGAACAGGCAGTTAACCCACTGTTCCTAGGCCGTCATTGAAAATAAGAATTGGTTCTTAACTGACTTGCCTCGTTAAATAAAGGTTAACAAAAATAGGAAGGAGATGCGTTCTGTCTCCTAGAAATGAATGTACTTTGGTGCAAATCAATCCCAGAACAACAGCAAAAGGACCTTGTGAAGATGCTGGAGGAAACAGGTACAAAATGATCTATATCCACAGTAAAAAAAAGTCCTATGTGGACACCCCTTCAAACCTTATTTGTTTTTTTGTTGCACTGTTAATGTCTTTATCCTTTCCCACTGGTTATCACATGCTGGACTTGTTTTTTTTGTGTTATATTTGTTTTTGTTATATTTGAAAATGTGAGTAGTTTGTGGCAATAGATGCAATTTGTTGTAAGTATGTATCTGTATATTTAACCTGAAAGGCCGGTCAGCAAGGAAGAAGCCACTGCTCCACTGACTACGATTTGCAACTTTTTGGAGAAATGTTCTCTAGTCTGATGAAACAAAGACAGAACTGTTTGACCATAATGACCATTGTTATGCCTGGAGGGAAAAGGGGGATGCTTGCAAGCCGAAGAACACCATCCCAACCGTGAAGCACGGGGGTGGCAGCATCATGTTGTGGGGGTGCTTTGCTGCAGGAGGGACTGGTGCACTTCACAAAATAGATCGCACCATGAGGGAGGAAAATTATGTAGATAAATTGAAGCAACATCTCAAGACATCAGTCAGGAAGTTAAAGCTTGGTTGCAAATGGGTCTTCCAAATGGACAATGACCCCAAGCATACTTCCAAAGTTGTGGCAAAATGGCTTAAGGACAACAAAGTCAAGGTATTGGAGTGGCTAACACAAAGCCCTGACCTCAATCCTATAGAAAATCTGTGGGCAGAACTGAAAAAGTATGTGCGAGCAAGGAGGCCTAGAAACCTGACTCAGTTACACCAGCTCTGTCAGGAGGAACGGGCCAAATTTCACCCAACTTATTGTGGGAAGCTTGTAGAAGGCTACCTGAAATGTTTGACCCAAGTTAAACAATTTAAAGACAATGCTACCAAATACTAATTGAGTGTATGTAAACTTCTGACCCACTGGGAATGTGATGAAATAAATAAAAGCTTAAATAAATCACTCTCTACTATTATCCTGACATTTCACATTCTTAAAATAAAGTGGTGATCCTAACTGACCCAAGACTGGGACTTTTTACTAGGATTAAATGTCAGTAATTGTGAAAAACGGAGTTTAAATGTATTTGGCTAAGGTGTATGTAAACTTCCGACTTGAACTGTATATAGTGTACTTTGTATCCCTAATTTACTCAAGTGTTTTCTTTATTTTGTATATAATCCTTCTAGTAGAGGTGAGTGTGTACGTGTACTTGCAAGTGTACATCCAGCCCATGTGTGTGTTTCCTTCGGCCAGTGGGTGTCTGCCAGACTTTCTGTAACCTGTGGCACACGCTAGCCATTCTTGGTCAGATGACTCACATGACATGACATCTGCTTAGTGTTTGCCACATTGTTACTGAGCAGCGGTGACCTAACAGCTACCATAATGGAAGGAAAAGCGACAAGAGAGAAAAGCATGGAAAACAATACCATAACATTCGGCGTGTGTGCATACTCTGCGTTTTTCTTCTCTACACAATGGAACACCAGCTAAAGACAGCTGTGACAAGTTCCTGGGCTGCTTCACCTGAGGAGTTTGCTTGTAGGAACGTCATATAACAAATATAGAAACAAAATGTGTTCTCCATATGCGTGATGGAGGCCATTACTACAGCTTGTCTTGTCTGCAGTGGTGCATTCATCACAGACAGAGACAGAGACAGAGAGAGAGGGAGAGAGAGAGAGAGGGAGGCTCTTGAAGGGTTCCACCTCCCAGCCCAGAACAGCCTAAGGAATGCTTTTCTTCGGCCCATAGCGTACTATAGACACCCTCTCTGCGGGGTGTGTTTAGCATGCAAAGCAGGGCGCAGATGCTGTCCGCGGCTGGAGGTAGTGATGAGGACACAAGGAGGCCCACTGCCCGGCTGCCCCGTCTCGATGACCCTTGGACGCCCCTCCATCGCCACCACTCCATCCTCGCCTGCCCCTCCACCCTCACGCAGGGAAACCAGCACTAGCCAAAGAGCAAGGCAGAGGACCTGCTGCTGCCCTCACAAGACCCCCCCCCCCTCGCACCCTTGCAGCGCCTCCAGCACTGTCTGTCAGCCGTCTTTTACACAAAACCCCACCGAGGAAAGAGGCCAGGGATGGAGAGCTTTTGTACTGTCTATACGGTAGTGTGCATTTGTTTCAGTAGGAGAGCCAAAGCTCCCATTGGACAAAAATGTATACATTTGACAAGAAGAATAATGATGAACAAGTCTAAAAGATGTGATTATGTAGGAGGTTGGGACAGCCGAGAGAGAACGAGAAAGGAGTGATGAACAATAAACAAACAACATGATACGTGATTCGCATCAGGCAGCCTGAGCCATTCTCCTACAGTAACGTCTTCTTATTCTCCGCAGACAATGCACCCCATGTGGCTGATCGGAGAGAGTGCAACTGACATAATGCCCTTTTCCATTCTAGCCGCTGGGCCAGGCTGAGTGTGGTTGGGTGGGGCCCTGCAAGGTGGTGTTGTTGCTTTTATAAAAGTCTGGCAAAGAGAAATGGGCCCTCTTTGGATTCAGATCTGTTCCATTTTGTGCTGCTGTCCCACAGAGAGGTCGCCAGGCAGGTTTTGTGTGAAGGTCATTGATAAACGTTTATAATGGCCTTTAAGTATACGCAGACACCTTGGTCTGCCAGAAGTTATTCATATCTCAGGGATGACAAAAATTAAAAGTACAGCTGCAAGCCCTGGAGTATTCCAAACATAGCCAGCAGCACTATCCTCATGTAATAGCTGTTGAAGTATTTAAAAAGGTGCCATGTTCAAAAGGGACCAAAACAGAAGGCCTATTCAGTTTGAAGTGGTCTATCTGTATATGATACGCTGTGGGAGCTGTATCACACACACAAAGCACCTGCAGACTAAATAAGGTCGGGCTCTCCTTGCTCCAGCCAGTTCATAATTCCTTCAGGTTTAAAACTGCTGCTTACTTCTGATGTTTCTCAGCCAGAGGACTTTAGTGGACCTCACATGGCCTGCATTATTTCATGAGGTATGGGGGACTGGGGAGGTAGGGGTAGTGGATTTAACATGGTGACAGTGTGTGGTAGTGATGGGGAAAACATTGATACAGTTACATATCGGGATATTATTTTTGACAATATATCGTATCGTTTTGATAATATCGCAATATTAATTTTGAGCTAGTTGGCTGTACCTGCACCAAAACTCGAAGTATTTTTCCTTCATAGCGTGTTCGCCATCTTCTTTTTAAATAGGGAGCCAATTTGTTTTCATCACTTTTATTTACATGGGGCGGCAGGTAGCCTAGTGGTTAGAGTGTTCTGCCAGTAACCCGAAGGGTTGCTGGATCGAATCCCCGAACAGACAAGGTAAAAAAAAAAACTGTCGTTCTGCCCCTGAAAAAAGCAGTTAACCCGCTGTTCCCCGGTAGGCTGTCATGGTAAATAAGAATTTGTTCTTAACTGACTTCCCTAGTTAAATAAAGGATACATTTACAAAATACTAGACTGATCAAAACTCTGTCTCTCTGCTGCAGACATATGGTGAACAATTGATGCTTGGAAAATCCCAGCATCGAATCGCAATACATATAGAATCGCAATACATTTCGTCCTCATAAGTATTGTGATATGGTTATCTCATGTTTTGCTCACAAATTTGAAAGAGGGAAAATATAATAAGATTCATAAACCTGCATTTCCCTGTGGAAGGAAACAGAAGCCCTAAACAAATTTTAGCCTGATGCTTTCAGTGTGAACCCACGGCTCCGAGACCAACAGACAGAGATTGATGTGTGGTCAATGCAAGAGTCTGTGTGGGCCTCCCTGTCTCCCATCTCTTGATGTAAACAGAGCCGCTGTGCTGAGCTGTGTTGTGCCTGCTTTGCTCTGTGTGGCTAGCAGGGCCTGCTGCAAACACACGGGTCGGGAGGCATTAAGCGCTGGGAGACTCCACGCTCCGCTCCGACATTTGGAACCACTCTGAACCTATCACAAATTCCTCACTCTTGGCAGCCATTCAGTTTTCCCCCTCTCTCTCCCTCTTTCTCCATCTCGCTCCCTCTCCCTTTTCATCAGAGCTGGCAGTAGAACTGTAGTCTGCATTCTGCACTAATTAACGACCTTCAGAAGAAGACCACCAAACTGGTGAACTGGCACACTCTAAGCACACTTAGATTTTTTTCTACCTCCCTCCGCCCTCTCCCAAGCCCCTTATAAAGTGTGTATCAGACAGACAGGACAGCCTCTGAGAGGAGACAGAGTTTCACACACACACTAAAGCCCCATACACACACAGCTCTCTATGCTTTCCAGAGTCACCCACCGCTGTTAACGCTTAAAAAGAGTGACTGAAGGCACCATTTCTGCATGTATTTCTCTGCTGCTCATTAAGAAAAACAAGATTTCAGTCTTTGGGGTGTGGTTCGATGTGGCAGTTACTGACGTTACTGACGTCTCCAATGAGACACCACGGGAACAAAGCCAGCACCACTTCCTCAAAGTAGGCAGAATTCATCTAAGATAACTCAGGAAATCTGTCATTCATTTTGACGTTTTTGCCGAGGAGGTTTTAGTTGTGCAACTTGACATCTAAGGTGTATGCGGCAGTATTTCTCAAGTAAAAGAAAATGTGAGACGTGTAAACAAAGTCTGATCCGCTGCGCTGCAAGGCTATAAGGCTCAGTGTGTGCTCTGCAGTAGGATTGGATAAAGCGCTATCACCGCAGCTGTGTATCCTATGTTAGTGGGCAAGTAAGTCACGACGAAATCATTTACAAACTCTGTTTTGGACGAGACTGACTTTATGACCGAAATTATCCTTTTTACACTTTGTAGTCAATTTTGACAGTAGAATAAATGTTTCTGACTAACATCGATGCCCCATAGGCTGTTTTCTATCAGAGAAGTTGTTTATTGCCTTGTCTGGAAAAGCCAGACATCGGAGAGGAAGCCAGCACATCAGAAGTACCGAGTGTGTGTCAGCCAATCAGGAGCACTCATCTTGTAAGGGTGCTAGCTAGCATCTCTCCTGATGAGCCATTAGGTCTGTGACCCAAAATGGAGTCCCAGTCCCAGTCCGAGGCCACCTGAGAGAAGAGCAGAATGTGACTGTGGGAATAAACGTGGACCAGGGAGAACCTGTTGCTCATAAAAATAATGAATCTCTCATTCTCGGGCGGTTGACAATCAGCTTCTTTTCACATCAATGACATGCGAGGCCCTATAGGGTCCTCCCTCTGAATGGATCCATCACCCTTTCCATGTTTGCCCCAGTCAGACACATGTGTGTTTCCCTGCAGGACACGTCCGTCTCTCTGCACCATCCATCACCCCAGACAGACGACCAGACACTGGGGCTCGCCCAACAGACCCCTGGTCTCCACGGTGACACCTTCCGGGAACACGCACATATTCATTAGCATAATGATTTTGTCTAATCGTGCGGGTTGCCATGCAGCCACCATCAAAGCAGACATCTGAGAGGTAGAAAGATTCTCGGGTGGATGATGAGTGATGGATTTTGTCTTTTTCCATTACGCATTGTACCATGCCGACCACAGTGTCTCGTACATGCACACACCACGTGACACGCACTGACCCTTACACGGAAGCTCTGAGGTCTATGGGATCAATCAAGGCTCTGTTCGCTCACCCCATCCACGCTGCCTCCCATCCTAAACTACCAGCATCCACACCACATCATGTGTAATACAAGAACCGAATTTAGACCAGAGCTCTTCAAAGAACCAGGCATTAAAATTAGGAGCATATCACACTCATAGTGGGAACGCATTTCTATCACCAACCAACCCAGCATACTTCTCTCCCTCTCAGGGAGCCAGTGGGCACAGAGAGGGCATTTCATATGCTCTCTGTGACTCCTTTAATAAAACTAATGTATCAGACTCCCAGGCTGGAGTGGACACGTACAGTATCACTAATTCATGCTCTGTGCTTGTGTTTGTTCAGGATCTCAGTCAAAGTGAAGGGCATGGATGGGCTGCAGTGCGACTGGTCACTCCCCACTGACTTAGTCTGATTTATTTGTCAGGCATGACCAGTCATTTAATCATCACGAGAAAACAGGCATGGAATGTACAGAAGGAATTATCACAAGTGTATCAGTCAGAAAAGACATACACATTTGGTAGGTAACATCTCTAGCTGAAACTATTCCCTTTAAAGAAGCTGAAAGGTATTCTAAAAGGGAGTATGAAGGAATGCCAAGCAGACAATCGGTAAGTGCTGTTCGCCTTGTATCCCTTTCAGATGATACAGGGAGCATTGGCAACTAGCCACAATAAATTCACTCTGAATAGCCCCGAAGGGGGAGAATGGGGAAGGACGGGACAACAACAAAAAAGTGTTTTGGAGCGGAGCTGGGTGAGTGGGCCGGGACGGTGCATTGTTGTGGAGGCTATCTGGAGCTGGGTGAGTGGGCCGGGACGGTGCATTGTTGTGGAGGCTATCTGGAGCTGGGTGAGTGGGCCGGGACGGTGCATTGTTGTGGAGGCTATCTGGAGCTGGGTGAGTGGGCCGGGACGGTGCATTGTTGTGGAGGCTATCTGGAGCTGGGTGAGTGGGCCGGGACGGTGCATTGTTGTGGAGGCTATCTGGAGCTGGGTGAGTGGGCCGGGACGGTGCATTGTTGTGGAGGCTATCTGGAGCTGGGTGAGTGGGCCGGGACGGTGTATTGTTGTGGAGGCTATCTGGAGCTGCTGGGCGCGAGGCGAACCGCTGGCCACGTGCTTCTTGCTGAGGACGCCATGAATTATTACGTTTCATTCTATTATCATGGGCATGCTTCATTAGGCCCAGACAAACGGCCCCACAGAGCCACTGTGCTCCAGGGGCCGCCTCTCCTCACACAGAGAGAGGAGAGAGAGAGAGGGGGACACCCGGCTCCCGCGCTCTCCACTGAAAAGGAGGACGATGGACAAAAACGCATTGTGCGTGGATTTAAAAAGGAGCTTACGGCTGCCATGGAAGAAGAAAAAAAAACGTGCTTGTGGAGAAGAGAATAATGAATCCGCCTGCTGATACACCCTCAATGAGATGAAGAAGAGCACTGTACGCCGGCGCACCAATAGAAAGAGGAGGAAAAGAAAGGGATGAAATTGGAGGCAAATGACACTTGAATGTTTGAAATAACTGACAGCTGCACAATAGGACAGCAAGACAGACTGCAATCTGCACACGGACAGATGAATGGATAGAGGCTTGAAAAGGACAGACTAAATACATACACACAGATAGTCAGTTCAAAAGGAGAAATGGATAAATAGACAGCCATGATAATGGACATGAAAGGTAAAGCTGTGCACAGATAAACAACCTAAACAAAGAGAGTGATAAGAAGACCGAATCACGGAAGCCATTTACAATATTTGCCTAAAAGAACCATGACTGAAAAGAAACATAACTTGACAACTTGTTGACAACTGTCAACAAAGCCCCCCAAAACAATCTAAACTTGAGGCATTCTTTGAAACTTCACCATCATTTAAAGTGAAGCTGTTCAGTTATACTCTTCAGTGTTCAGGTTGTGGGCCCAGGTTTGGAGCCAATCTTCAGCTCTGATCGAGGGCTTACTGTGCCAGTCACTATGTCCCTGAGAGCATTCCACAGTACAGTACGGGATAACCACCTAGCCTCAGGTGTGTGTGTGTGTGTGTGTGTGTGTGTGTGTGTGTGTGTGTGTGTGTGTGTGTGGTGTACACGCCTACATGTGTGCGCGAGTGTGCCTGTGCATATCGCTGCAGCTCCATCCAGTACAGGCCGTGAGCTGTAGGTGGCTGGGGAGCAGAGGCTCTTTGGGATGAATGCGTTTCTTGTGCTCGGCGGTGTGGAGGTGACTGGGTATCAGGTCACACTCCTCCAGCTTCTTACTGCATAGCACAGACATTTTCCATTCTGTCAGCGCGAGCACACTGGCTCCTTCCAAACTCAGCGCCACTTCATTAAATGACTTTAGACTCTTGGCAGAGGCAGTGGGAAAAGTCTATATTAACTGTGTGTGAGATGCACTGGGCGGCCAACAAAGGCCATAGTTGTTCGTCTGCAGTGGGTGCTGCTGAGGGGGATTTCTAAGACTAGAGGGGTGCCCCTGGCCCTTACACCACGGACGACTCTGCATCCCCACACCCCCCTCAGGGGGTCTGACCCCTATCCCACCTCAGCGGAAGTGTGGTCAGAGAAGTGACTGAAACACCTGGCCCAGCTACGTATTGTGGGAGGAGGGGGCGGGGGGGCACGACGTCACCCCGAAGGGTCCAGCAGGTTTCCTCATGTGTTTACAGGAGGTTGGTATGTTGTGCAGTAGGAAATGGCCATGTGGGGAACCTGGCAGGTAAACTGGGCCGTTTACTCAGCTCATTTGGAGGATTAGGTCATTTAAGAGTGCAGTTCTGCAGAAAACATGCTGTAGTTACACCGGAAAGTCAGCATCATCTGTTCTAGTGTTCTTTCTATGTCCAGTTAACATACATCTGCAAAATAGCTTTTTAATCAAAGGGGAAACTATGTGAACATATTAGTGCATAAGCCAGATAATCGTAAACACACACTTCCAGCTCAGTGTATTACCATGCGGATGTACTGTAAGGAAGCATTTCACGGTCTACACTTGTTGCATTCGGAGCATGTGACAAATAAAGTTGGATTTGATGTAAGCAGTGTACACTTGGTGGTGAAAGATCTAGGAGCCTTACTGACCTAACATGAAATCCCGCTGCAACATTCAAAGTTAGTATTAAAATTACTATTCTTTGAAGGCGTACTCCTGACCCTCTCTGCCATACATCCGTAGTGCTGGGCCACATGGCCAAAAATTATATCCGGATTTTTTCATTCACAATATATATATATATATATATATATATATATATATATATATATATATATATATATATACACTGCTCAAAAAAATAAAGGGAACACTTAAACAGCACAATGTAACTCCAAGTCAATCACACTTCTGTGAAATCAAACTGTCCACTTAGGAAGCAACACTGATTGACAATATATTTCACATGCTGTTGTACAAATGGAATTGACAACAGGTGGAAATTATAGGCAATTAGCAAGACATCCCCAATAAAGGAGTGGTTCTGCAGGTGGTGACCACAGACCACTTCTCTGTTCCTATGCTTCCTGGCTGATGTTTTGGTCACTTTTGAATGCGGGCAGTGCTTTCACTCTAGTGGTAGCATGAGACGGAGTCTACAACCCACACAAGTGGCTCAGGTAGTGCAGCTCATCCAGGATGGCACATCAATGCGAGCTGTGGCAAGATGTTTTGCTGTGTCTGTCAGCGTAGTGTCCAGAGCATGGAGGCGCCAGGACATCAGGAGACGTGGAGGAGGCAGTAGGAGGGCAACAACCCAGCAGCAAGACTACTACCTCCGCCTAAGAATATTTCATTCATTCAGATCTAGGATGTGTTATTTTAGTGTTCCCTTTATTTTTTTGAGCAGTGAATTGCCCATAACTTCGAAAAAAAATCCATATATATAAATATATATATTTAAGTTCTATAAATTAGTTTTGCTGTTAAAAGTCAATACATTGCATGTCAAACAGTCAGGCAATAATCTAATGAATTCAGGGCTTGTAAAATTATACCTAGGGTAAATATAAGCCTTCCACAACCATAAGACCCACTAATAATGTAAGTATTTTGTTCTCTCTGCTACAAGCGGTACAAGGCCGCCAAGTCTGGGACCAAAAGGCTCCTGAACAGCTTCTACCTCCAAGCCATAAGACTGCTGAACACTTAATCAAATGGCCACCCAGACTATTTGCATTGACCTTGTTTATTTATCATTTCTTTGCACTGACATCCTTACGTTGGATCTATTCACACTCACTGGACTCTACCCACACACTAATCACACCAACACACACTACACACGCTCACATACACACGCATATTGACACCACACACATACTTTCACACTCTTCACATACGCTGCTGCTACTCTGTTTATTATATATCCTGATTGCCTAGTCACTTTTACCCATACCTACATGTACATGCTGCATTACCTCAACTACCTCGTACCCCTGCACATCGACTCTGTACTGGTAGTCTTGCATAAAGCCTCGTTATTGTTACATTATTATGTTACCATGTCCTTTTTTTAAAATAATATTTTCTTACTTTTTAACTCTGCATTGTCGGGAGAGGGCTCGTGAATAAGGATTTCACGGTAAAGTCTACACCTTCATCATTCACAACACAACTGATTGGTCCAAACACATTTAGGAAAGAAATTCCACAAAATAACCTTTAACAAGGCACACCAGTTAATTGAAATGCATTCCAGGTGACTACCTCATGAAGCAGGTTGAGAGAATGCCAAGAGTGTGCAAAGATGTCATCAAGACAAAGGGTGGCTAATTTTAAGAATCTCAAATATACAACACCTTTTTGGTTACAACATGATTTCAAATGTGTTATTTCATAGTTTTGATGTCTTCCTTATTATTCTACAAACAAAAACTAGAATGAGTAGGTGTATCCACACTTTTGACTGGTACTGTATTTTTATATAAGATCATCTTTGAGAACTAACCATCACCAAAATAAGAACTAGACAGTCAGGGAGAATCTACTATTTAAAAATATGTCATGGCATGGGGCCCCCATTGATTTTGTTATAATGTTTGGCTTTCTCAGATGGCATAATAACACGGCATAAGCCATGGCCAAACGTGTAGAATTGCAGGAAACTAGCTTTAAAACTGTAAAATTCTATGATTGGTTACGGTTTGGTCCGTTCATGGCGTAACGACCAATATTTCTACGTCCATGGACGTCTGGTGTTGGTCGGTGCTCAGTGGGTGAGGATGCTGGTTACAGTAAACGTAAAGAGGGTAGGTGTCACGGTAGGTGTCAGTCAGAGCTGGGAGAGGTGACATTAACTGGAGAGAGAGAAGAGAGAGCAGCAGAGAAAGAGAGAGAGAGAGGGGGAGTGAGAGTGAAGGGTTGTCCAGACTGTTTTCACAGTCTTGCTTTGACCACCAGACGACAGAAAGAGAAAAAAACAGTTATGAGCTGAACATAACAGTATGTCAGTGGAAGGGTGGACAGTAGCAGGTGACCAAACTGTGGTTTGTGGCTACTATGACTTCTTATTGTAGCCAATTCAATTGCAGTAATTCCGTTACTGATTATTCAGCAAGATCGTTACCGATTTGGTAGCAGAATTACGAGTTTTAATCACTTAATCATTCATTTAAAAAACTTTATATCAGTAAAAACACTATAACCAAATTGGTAGGTCTCCGTTTACTTGTTACTTCTGTGAACTTTCATTGTCCTCCCTCCTTATAAGGGAGAGAAATTAGAAAATATCTTAAAGATATGTGGGGTTTTGATAACGGAATTACAAGACAATGTTTCTTAAACTTACAGAAGGCAAATCATTTCTCCAAAACTAAATATAAAAGTGTCGATATTAGCTGGCAGGGGTATTTATTTCAACGTTGTGTTTTCATGTTTTAAGACTGTTTCTGGAAGACGTTGTCTAAGACCCCTTTACATCTGCTTGGTCAGAAATCAAAGCCTTTGCTTATTCCTAATTTTTGGGATGGAAAATGGTTGAAAAATGTATATTTGTGCCTTCCTTTCCCCAAAATATAGACTTTTAGCTTTAATTTGGCCCCCAATTTGACATGCCCCTGTGAGCTTCACATGTTGGTGCTCATGGGTCCTTTTAGGACCCAAGCTAGACTAAGCTACCTCACCAAACCCCAGCTACTCAATGGTCACCTTTTATTGCAAACCCAACATCAAGGGCATTTCATATTCTTTTTCACCGCAGAAAAGCAGAGGTGATGTCAAGATTTACTGCTTGTTCAAGAGAGGTACAGTAAAACTGAAGTGTTGCCTGTGTCCAAGCACGGTGCAAGGCTGCCAGGGAGCAGACAGGCCGGGGGCAGCAGGGAGAGGGCGAGAGAGTTCTCCTGGGTCAGGAATCCATCACTGTCCACAGGTTCCCAGTCTGCCCAAATGCCTTCCCTAATTAAGATTTTAATCTTGCCGTGTCAAGACAAAAAGGAAAGGCCAATTACCCACAGGAAGGTTACTGATCCCCTCAATGCAGGAAGATGATTGGTCTGTCAGAAAGGGTTAACACAGAGGCACGCACGCACACACATACATACACACTCACAGAGGGCCAGTGTGTGGGATTATGGGGGAGAAACAATCAGAGTTCTCTGCTCTGCTTATCCAGACTGGCGGAGGAGCCCTTTCAATGAGCTGGTTCAGCTCAGACGAGCTCCCGCCGGCTCCAGCGCCTGTTTATGTAGACATTGTGGACTAATTTCAAGCCTTGAGCAGTATTTTGTTGGGCCTTTTTTTTTTACCGGGAATGTGTACATCGTCGTGCTGCAGACCTGAGTTTCACACTATAGGGTTGTTCCAGCCAGGAAGCAAAGCGGGCCAGTGAGTTGCACAGGGGGATTAGGAGCAAATAATGAAGAATAACAACACAACAATATAGCACAGTTCTTCTCACAGTATGGTTTTCGCACTGAAAGTCAAAAGCAGTAGCCTACTGTATATCCTATCCTTCGCATGAAATGTCAAGATGTGAATGGAGCTCTGTGCTGAGTGCTGACCATCTCTCTGCTTTATCAGCACTACCCACACAACCACCTACAGGATCAGTCCTCCCACATTCCCAGGTAATCCACAGGCACACTATATTGGTTTTCCTTCCAGTGTAAGCTTCCAGACGGGGGTCATCCGGCAGGTCAAGGAGACTTTAGTAGGCCACGTAGGTTCAACTTCAAAGGAGGTCAACAGGCCTGGAACAACTGAGCCCTCAATTGTGGCTTATTACCTTCTCGCTCGTCGACTACAGAGACACATCCCAACACAACACACGCCGCATGTTCCTGGAGGCACAATGTCAATAGACTTCAACATGTCGCATGGTTGAAAATAGTAAAGAGGCGACAAACGACTGACCGGCAATTATAATGCATTATAGGTAAAATGGTACTCAAATGGTCCTCGCAACACTTCTTCGCAATTTGAAAACAATGTAGAAAAAGGGTCGCATTGACATTGAAGTCACATTACTTTTGCTGTAACAGCACCGATCAAACTGCCAGATTAATATACATTTATAAAGTTGCAAAGGTGACAAACATGCTTGATGTTGTTTATATGTTTTCACAGCCAGCAACTTACTTCGATTGCATTATGTTGGATAATGGTAGAACTTCACTGCCCCCCAGTGGTTATGAGTAGGCCAATGCATGGCTGGAAGAAAAAAGGCCTTAACTGAATACAGTTGATTTAATGTCCTTTAAAGAAGGCAAAAAAAAAGAAGCTGAGGCAAAGATAAGTGAAACATCCCATTGATACTGTCTGCTGTGTCACCTGCAATACATTTTTTTTTTAAATCACCTACCCTCCAATTGTCCATGGACATTAAACATCTTTAAAGCATTTCTGTACAATTTACCTTACAGAAATATATATATTGAATGATTTTTTTATTCAATCATAAATCATAATTGAGTTATGTCAAGATATTGCACATGTCCCAAAAGCATCGTAGCATTAAAATAATCTTTCATCCATTTAGTTTCAATAGAATTAAGAAGATCTCAGTGTCACAATGCTTTTGGGAACCGAGCCCAGGTAATCTAAATTGTCTGTCCTGTATTCATGTATTTTACAGTTGTTTTGGGAGTTCAGCACCCTATAGATGTCAGTGTTTCCTTTTCTATGACATTACATATAATCACTCATCATATGGGCATTTCCATGTAAAAGAACCTATGAGAGACAATGTGAAGTTTATAGGAGCAGTGTTTTCCATAAGCAGCGACTGTTGACGAAATAGCTGATAACAGACTCGTTGTAAGCTGGCTACTTTTCCACGTCAGAAAATACCTAGGCTTGTTTTAAGTTAAAAGTTTCAACGCGATGGTCAGAAAAGTATGTACAGCTTTCTCCCGTTAGATTGAGCATAGGCATCTTCTAGTAATCTATTGATAAGACAGGCGCCTGTCAGTCACAAAGCGAGGCGATGACAGGGAAACTGCTGGTCTGTCCCACCTCTCTGTACCTGTGTTGTTTTTGTACCCTCTGGTGAGTTGTAGTCAAATTTATTTTCACGGAGGAGGGAGAGTATGATTCTTCTTCGTCGTCTCCTGATTGTGATTTACACAACCCATGTAATGTAAGTGAGTTGAAAACCACTTAAGTGTTGTTTTGTAGCACAGTCATTTATTTCATTTTGCGTGTTTCCTAGGCCTATACAGCCACAGTCGGGCGCATAGGCTATTTACTGTGCTTTGACTGAAGACGGAACAGCAAGTGTTGACTACTTTATAAAAGTCCATCTCTCTTTGACATTCATAAATCATGCAGCGTATTTTATATGTCCATGGTATCGCATCGCGACAAGTAAACCAAAATCTTGTTTGTACTTTCCTGGCCAGTGCAATAAATTGCAATGTCTGTACTGTAAGATGCATAAGACAGCGCTACAGGGAGACAGGACGGACAGCTGATCGTCCTCGCAGTGGCAGACCACGTGTAACAACACCTGCACAGCACCGGTACATCCGAACATCACACCTGCGGGACAGGTACAAGATGGCAACAACTGCCTGAGTTACACCAGGAACGCACAATCCCTCCATCAGTGCTCAGACTGTCCGCAATAGGCTGAGAGAGGCTGGACTGAGGGCTTGTAGGCCTGTTGTAAGGCAGGTCCTCACCAGACATCACCGGCAACAACGTCGCTTATGGGCACAAACCCACCGTCACTGGACCAGACAGGACTGGCAAAAAGTGCTCTTCACTGACGAGTCGCGGTTTTGTCTCACCAGGGGTGATGGTCAGATTCGCGTTTATCGTTGAAGGAATGAGCATTACACAGAGGCCTGTACTCTGGAGCGGGATCGATTTGGAGTTGGAGGGTCCGTCATGGTCTGGGGCGGTGTGTCACAGCATCCTTGGACTGAGCTTCTTGTCATTGCAGGCAATCTCAACTCTATGTGTAACAGAGAAGACAACCTCCTCCCTCATGTGGTACCCTTCCTGCAGGCTCATCCTGACATGACCTTCCAGCATGACAACGCTACCAGGCATACTGCTCGTTCTGTGCGTGATTTCCTGCAAAACAGGAATGTCAGTGTTCTGCCATGGCCAGCGAAGGGCCCGGATCGCAATCCCATTGAGAACGTCTGGGACCTGTTGGATCGGAGGGCGAGGGCTAGGGCCATTCCCCCCAGAAATGTCCGGGAACTTTCAGGTGCCTTGGTGGAAGCGTGGGGTAACATCTCACAGCAAAAACTGGCAAATCTGGTACAGTCCATGAGGAGATGCACTGCAATACTTAATGCAGCTGGTGACCACACCAGATACTGACTGTTAGTATTGATTTTGACCCCCTCCCTTTGTTCAGGGACACATTATTCCATTTTTGTTAGTCACATGTCTGTGGAACATGTTCAGTTTATGTCTGAGTTGTTGAACCTTATGTTCATACACATATTTACACATGTTAAGCTTGCTGAAAATAAACGCAGTTGACAGTGAAAGGACGTTTTTTTGCTGAGTTTAGTTGCATCAGAGTTGTTGACTCTAAGAAGGCTATAGGATCCGTCCCACTGTTTTTCATTTTGATTTATATAAATGTTAATAGAAAAGTAAATAATTGTCATTATTTGTAATTAAGCAGAATGCTTCATTTGAGTTTCACCTGTAGTTGTTGGCTCTTTTCGGAAGTAAAAGATCATATTCCTGCTTAAGTTCAGAAATGTTATTTTCTTTGCCTTTTTCTAAGATATTGAATTATTTTTCTTACTTTTGATTTCTAAATCAGATTTAACTTTTGCAGAGTATGATTATCATTCCCCTAATGTACACTTTAAAGAGATCACACATTGTATAGGGGGCCAGCTTTCCTCTGTCTACATTTGTAACGGTAAAAGTTTTTTTTTCTTTCATTTACATATTTAATCAAATTCAGGTCCAGAAGATGCGCTCTGTTCATTCTCCAAATTCTATTGTTGTATTATTATTTATTGTTATATATTGTAATTAAGCATGATCCGGTATCGCTACAGTATATCATGAATTTGAGCCAATTCTTGAATAGCTTTTCTTACTTTTAGAAAAGAAGGAATAGTCTTTTGTCGGTGGGAATAGTAATTTCCAGGTATCCTATAAATTATTTGTAATGTTGAAATTTTTCAGCCTCTTTGGAGGCTCCCTAAATTTGCCATTCCTATTACTATGTCTGTCTTATCAAACGTGTGATTTGGGTCACCTGCTAAAATAATATATTGAATGCTATCTAAATCAAATCAAATTTATTTATATAGGACTTTGTACATCAGCTGATATCTCAAAGTGCTGTACAGAAACCCAGCCTAAAACCCCAAACAGCAAGCAATGCAGGTGTAGAAGCACGGTGGCTAGGAAAAACTCCCTAGAAAGGCCAAAACCTAGGAAGAAACCTAGAGAGGAACCAGGCTATGAGGGGTGGCCAGTCCTCTTCTGGCTGTGCCGGGTGGAGATTATAACGGAACATGGCCAAGATGTTCAAATGTTCATAAATAAAAACTCAATATTAGAAAATGTCATTCTTGGTCCATATGCTTGGATATAAAGGGACATTGTGTATTCTTATTTATCAAGATGGCTACACCTCTGCTGTTACTACAGTATGTGGCAGCATAAGTCTCTATAACTCAGCTCCTCTTCAAATGTAAAATGTCTCTTTTTTTATCTTTAGGTGTTCGAGTACCACCTGCTTTCTTTATTATTCATAATGGAGCCCGTGGACATTCCTTGTGATACGTTTTTTGTTGGTCTTTACTTGTACAAAATCTAACTTAACCTTATCTGTTCCATCTATCATTGCAGAAGCAAGAAAAACATTTTAACAGACATGACATATGAGGGCTGTGGGCATTCCATAAAATGGGAGGATCATCGTATAAATACATAGTTATTGTATTTAAAAAATAAATTAAAAAATTAAAAAGCAGGGTACATCTGTACTTGAGGCGCTATGCCTTTTTAGTACTTTTTAGCTCTGACTCCTCTCCTAATGTACCCCCTAAAACTAGTCTGGATACATACATTGTACATACTTTATTTTATTTATTTTTTTCACCCCAATTTCACGCTATCCAATTGGTAGTAGTTACAGTCTTGTCTCATCGCTGCAACTCCCGTACGGATTTGGGAGAGGCGAAGGTCAAGAGCCATGCATCCTCCGAAACACAACTCAACCAAGCCACACTGCTTCTTGACACAATGCCCATCCAACCCGGAAGCCAGCTGCACCGGAGGAAGGAGGAAACACCGTACACCTGGCGACCGTGTCAGCGTGCACAAAACAATCTTGTGAAACAGACGTCAATGATTGTTTCAGATTTATTCTGGTCCGGACCAACCAAATGCGGTCTTGTTTGGGGCGGAGCTCATTACAATAATAGCCTGTGTGTAAAATAATATCCAAATATGCAAAAGAAGGATATTTCATATTAAAGTGAAAAATCTGAGTCAAAGCGTAATTCCATTACTGTGAAATTGCCCATATAGGAGATTTTCCCGGTCAAGTCTCGCAAGCCGCCTGATCATGCAAATTTACATGGACATTCGCAACACAGATAATTTGCTAATTACCAGACGGATTACCGCTGCGCTATGTCAAGTCATGTGGTCAGGAAAAAAAAAGTTTACACGCTGACAACTGAAGGACAATTTGACCATAACCATTTGAGCATATAAAAGGCTGTTATCCAATTTCTACTGAATTAAATCCCACCTGGACTGTGTTTTAGCACTGCTTCACAATGTAGATGAAGACATTGGTTGCGATATCTCCTAACTAAACAAAATAATCAAGGCTACTGTTACATTAAAAAACTCAGCAGAGGACAGAGGATGTATGAGTTTTACAGAATCACCAAGACTATCTCTAGAGATTGTTAGGGGAATTGGCTGGGTTTACACCACATAGATATACGGTGGTTTTTGAAAGTATTCACACCCCTTGACTTGTTCCACATTTTGTTGTGTTGCAAGGTGGGATTAAAAATTGATTTAATTGTCATTTGTTTGTCAATGATTTACACAAAGAAGAAGAATTGTATCATTTGTAGAAGATTAATAAGAACTAGAATACTAATATATACTGTTTTGCAAAAGTATGTGGAGACCCCTTCAAATTTGTGGATTCATCTATTTCAGCCACACCTGTGGCTGACAAGTGTATATAATCGAGCACACAGCCATGCAATCTCCATAGACAAACATTGACAGTAGAATGGCCTTATTGAAGAGCTCAGTGACTTTCAACATGGCACCGTCATAGGATGCCACCTTTCCAACAAGTCATTTAGTTGAATTTCTGCCCTGCTAGAGCTGCCCCGGTCAACTGTAAGTGCTGTAATTGTGAAGGAGCAACAATGGCTCGCAGAAGGAGACCGCCAAGTGCTGAAGCGCGTACAAATTGTCTGTCCTCGTTTGCAACACTCACTACAGATTTCCAAACTGCCTCTGGAAGCAACGTCAGCACAATAACTGTTCGTCGGGAGCTTTGTGAAATGGGTTGTCATGGCCGAGCCGTCGCACACAAGCCTAATATAACCATGCGCAATGCCAAGCGTTGGCTGGAGTGGTATAAAGTTTGCCGCAATTGGACTGGAGCAGTGGAAACACGTTCTCTGCAGGGATGAATCACACTTCACCATCTGGCAGTCCAACAGATGAATCTGGGTTTGGCAAATGCCAGGAGAACGCTACCTGCCCCAATGCATAGTACCAACTGTAAAGTTTTGTGAAGATGGGATAATGGTCTGGGGCTGTTTTTCTTGGTTCGGTCTAGGCCCCTTAATTCTAGTGAAGGAAAATTGTACCTCTACAGCATATAATGACATTCTAAACAATTCTGTGCTTTCAACTTTGTAGCAACAGTTTGGGGAAGGCCCTTTCCTGTCTCAGCATGACAATGCCCCCATGCACAAAGCGAGGTCGCATACAGAAATGGTTTGTCGAGATCGGTGTGGAAGAACTTGACTGGCCTGCACAGAGCCCTGACCTTCACCCCATCGAACACCTTTGGGATGAATTGGAATGCCGACTGCAAGCCAGGCCTAATCGCCCAACATCAGTGTCCGACCTAATCGCCCAAAATCAGTGTCCGACCTAACCGCCCAACATCAGTGCCCGACCTGACTAATGCTCTTGTGGCTGAATGGAAGCAAGTCCTCGCATCAATGTTTCACCATCGAGTGGAAAGCCTTCCCAGAAGAGTTGAGGCTGTTGTGGCAGCAAAGGGGGGACCAACTCTGAATTAATCCCTATGATTTTGGAATTAGATGTTCGACGAGCAGGTGTCCACATACATTACATGACCAAAAGTATCTTGATTACATAAGAATTTTACTCCATGAGTCAATAAATGTTAGAATCACCTTTGGTAGCGGTTACAGCTGTGAGTCTTTCTAAGTAAGTCTCTAAGAGCTTTGCACACCTGGATTGTACAATATTTGCACATTATTATTTTTAAAAATTATCCAAGCTCTGTCAAGTTGGTGGTTGATCTTTGCTAGACAGCCATTTTCAAGTCTTGCATAGATTTTCATGCCAATTTAAGTCAAAACTGTAACTATGCCACTTGGTAAGCAACTCTAGTGTATATTTGGCCTTGTGTTTTAGGTTATTGTCCTGCTAAACTGTGAATTTGACTCCCAGTGTCTGTTGGAATGCAGACTGAACCAGGTTTTCCGCTAGGATTTTGCCTATACTTAGCTCTATAGCGTTTTTTAAAACGTTTTAGTTATTGCTGATGACAAGCATATGTACACATAAGATGATGCTGCCACCACCATACTTAGAAATATGAAGAGTGGTACTCTTCATATTGTATGTGTTGTGTTGGATTTACTTCAAACATGATGTATTCAGGGCATGAAGTTAATTTCTTTGCCACATTTCTTTTCACATGTTCCACCACAAATTGTCATAAACAAATCACACAAATATAAAACCACAAGCTCCCGGCTACTATCTAATCAATGCAACATTGGCATTATCCCCCTCTTCATTTTTTATTAATTTGTAAACATTTCAAAAAACATTATTCCACTTTGACATTATGGGGTAGTGTGTGTAGGCCAGTGACACAAAATCTCAATTTAATCCATTTTAAATTCAAGCTATAACACAAAATGTGGAAAAAGTCAAGGGGTGTGAATACTTTCTGAAGGTACTGTATAGGGGAATTCTCAACACTACCATATACGCATCAATAGCATTTACCAGAAGACTGAGAATTAAACATGAGTCACTCCTTAGAACAGCTGTGATGACTGCCACACAAACAAACATTTTCACTTCACAATCTACTCTGTCAAACAAATGTCTCTTATTGCTGTCAATAAATGAAACAATTTGTATTTTAACATAGGCTTTAAGCTATAATGTATAATTTAAAGTTGTCACAAGACCATGTAATGTTTGTTTACTTATTTCCATGTCACTGCTGTGATATTTCTTTGTATTTCAGATACGACAGGAAATGGTGACGTCAATCTGTTTCTACTAAAGCTGTTTGATATCTGAAGAACAGTGACTTATGAAAGTGAGAAAATGTGTAATTTCCTTCTTGAAAATTCACAAAATATTCCAGATAATACCTTTTCTGTTTTCAAGTCACTGCAAAGTGTGATTTATTCATAAACGAATACAAACAATTCTTGTCAATAAGACCATTTGCACATTGCAGTGTGCAAATGAGAAAATGCATAGGGGAATAAAGGGAATTCGTTAGTGTGTGCTCTTGAAAAAAATACTACCAATGCATTCTAATGGAAATTATTTTGGTGATTGATTTTAATATAGAAACATGTATTCTCCATGACACCAGCTACAGTTGAAGTCGGAAGTTTATATACACCTTAGCCAAAAACATTTAAACTCACTTTTTCCACAATTCCTTACATTTAATCCTAGTAAAAAAAATCCCTGTTTTAGGTCAGTTAGGATCACCACTTTATTTTGAGAATGTGAAATGTCAGAATAATAGTAGATAGAATTATTTCTTTCATCACATTCCCAGTGGGTCAGACATTTACATACACTCAATTAGTATTTGGTAGGAATTGATTCAAATGGTTTAACTTGGGTCAAATGTTTTGGGAAGCCTTCCACAAGCTTCCCACAATAAGCTGGGTGAATTTTGGTCCATTCCTCCTGACAGAGCTGGTGTAAGCTGGTGTAACTGAGTCAGGTTTGTAGGCCTCTTTGCTCGCACACACTTTTTCAGTTCTGCCCACAAACGTTCTATAGGATTGAGGTCAGGGCCTTGTGATGGCCACTCCAATACATTGACTTTGTTGTCCTTAAGCCATTTTGCCACAACTTTAGAAGTATACTTTTGGTCATTCTCCATTTGGAACTCATTTGCAACCAAGCTTTAACTTCCTGGTTTTTGCCCGCTTTGAGGACAATACAGTGCCACTGACACGGCCTGCAACGGAAACATGCGGTCTCTCCTTCACTGCAGCCGAGGTGAGTAAGACATTTAAACGTGTTAACCCTCGCAAGGCTGCAGGCCCAGACGGCATCCCCAGCCGCGCCCTCAGAGCATGCGCAGACCAGCTGGCCGGTGTGTTTACGGACATATTCAATCAATCCCTATACCAGTCTGCTGTTCCCACATGCTTCAAGAGGGCCACCATTGTTCCTGTTCCCAAGAAAGCTAAGGTAACTGAGCTAAACGACTACCGCCCGTAGCACTCACTTCCGTCATCATGAAGTGCTTTGAGAGACTAGTCAAGGACCATATCACCTCCACCCTACCTGACACCCTAGACCCACTCCAATTTGCTTACCGCCCAAATAGGTCCACAGACGATGCAATCTCAACCACACTGCACACTGCCCTAACCCACCTGGACAAGAGGAATACCTATGTGAGAATGCTGTTCATCGACTACAGCTCGGCATTCAACACCATAGTACCCTCCAAGCTCGTCATCAAGCTCGAGACCCTGGGTCTCGACCCCGCCCTGTGCAACTGGGTACTGGACTTCCTGACGGGCCGCCCCCAGGTGGTGAGGGTAGGCAACAACATCTCCTCCCCGCTGATCCTCAACACGGGGCCCCACAAGGGTGCGTTCTGAGCCCTCTCCTGTACTCCCTGTTCACCCACGACTGTGGCCACGCACGCCTCCAACTCAATCATCAAGTTTGCGGACGACACAACAGTGGTAGGCTTGATTACCAACAACGACGAGACGGCCTACAGGGAGGAGGTGAGGGCCCTCGGAGTGTGGTGTCAGGAAAATAACCTCACACTCAACGTCAACAAAACTAAGGAGATGATTGTGGACTTCAGGAAACAGCAGAGGGAACACCCCTATCCACATCGATGGAACAGTAGTGGAGAGGGTAGCTAGTTTTAAGTTCCTCGGCATACACATCACAGACAAACTGAATTGGTCCACTCACACTGACAGCGTTGTGAAGAAGGCGCAGCAGCGCCTATTCAACCTCAGGAGGCTGAAGAAATTCGGCTTGTCACCAAAAGCACTCACAAACTTCTACAGATGCACAATCGAGAGCATCCTGGCGGGCTGTATCACCGCCTGGTACGGCAACTGCTCCGCCCTCAACCGTAAGGCTCTCCAGAGGGTAGTGAGGACTGCACAACGCATCACCGGGGGCAAACTACCTGCCCTCCAGGACACCTACACCACCCGTTGTTACAGGAAGGCCATAAAGATCATCAAGGACATCAACCACCCGAACCACTGCCTGTTCACCCCGCTATCATCCAGAAGGCGAGGTCAGTACAGGTGCATCAAAGCTGGGACCGAGAGACTGAAAAACAGCTTCTATCTCAAGGCCATCAGACTGTTAAACAGCCACCACTAACAGTGTGAGTGGCTGCTGCCAACACACTGTCATTGACACTGACCCAACTCCAGCCATTTTAATAATGGGAATTGATGGGAATTATGTAAATATATCACTAGCCACTTTAAACAATGCTACCTTATATAATGTTACTTACCCTACATTATTCATCTCATATGCATATGTATATACTGTACTCTACATCATCGACTGCATCCTTATGTAACACATGTATCACTAGCCACTTTAACTATGCCACTTTGTTTACTTTGTCTACACACTCATCTCATATGTATATACTGTACTCGATACCATCTACTGTATGCTGCTCTGTACCATCACTCATTCATATATCCTTATGTACATATTCCTTATCCCCTTACACTGTGTATAAGACAGTAGTTTTGGAATTGTTAGTTAGATTACTTGTTGGTTATCACTGCATTGTCGGAACTAGAAGCACAAGCATTTCGCTACACTCGCATTTAACATCTGCTAACCATGTGTATGTGACAAATAAAATTTGATTTGATTTGATTTGATTTGATCTTTGCTAGACACTTGGTAAGCGACTCTAGTGTATATTTCGCCTTGTGTTTTAGGTTGTTGTCCTGCTGAAAGGTGAATTTGACTCCCAGTGTCTGTTGGAATGTAGACTGAACAAGGTTTTCCTCTAGGATTTTGCCTATGCTTAGCTCTATTGCAGTTTATTTTATTTTTTTATAGTCATTGCTGATGACAAGCATATGTACCCATAACATGATGCAGCCACCACCATTCATGGAAATATGAAGAGTGGTACTCTTCATATTTAATGTGTTGTGTTGGATTGCCCCAAACATAACATATTCAGGACATAAGGTTAATTTCTTTGCCACTTTTTTTGCAGCTTTAATTTAGTGCCTTGTTGCAAACAGGATGCATGTTTTGGAATATTTTTTTATCATGTGCAGGCTTCCTTCTTTTCACTCTGTCATTTAGGTTAGTATTATGGAGTAACTACAATGTTGCTGTAACTACAATCCATCCTCAGTTTTATCCTATCACAGCCACTAAACTCCAAATCAGGGTCCTCCAACAGGTTGAAAGTGCATGCAATTTTCACGTGTTCCACTGCAAACAAATCACACAAGTATGACATTGCAAGCTCCCAGCTAATATCTCATCAATGCAACATTATCCCCCCCCCGGTTAGCCACTATTGGGTTAAAAAGCCAAACCTAACACAATATCTGTCCATTCATTTCCAGCAATATTGCCCCTGTCAGTCTGTGTTAGTAGCTCGCTACATGTTTATAAAACATTTTTAAGTAGCTCTCATGCTAGAAAAGGTTGGATAACCCTGCTCTAAATGTTTTAATGTCACAATTAGCCTCATGGTGAAATCCCTGAGCGGTTTCCTTCCTCTCCGGCAACTGAGTTTGGAAGGACGCCTGTATCTTTCTAGTGACTGGGTGTATTGATACACAATCCAAAGTGTAATTCATAACTTCCCCATGCTCAAAGGGATATTCAATGTCTGCTTTTATTTACCCATCTACCAATAGGTGCCCTTTTGCGAGGCATTGGAAAACCTCCCTGGTCTTTGTAGTTGAATCTGTGTTTGAAATGTACTGCTCGAATGAGGGACCTTTATTTGTATGTGTGGGGTACAGAGATGAGGTAGTCATTCAAAAATCATGTTAAACACTACTATTGCACACAGAGTGAGTCCATTCAATTTATTATGTGACTTGTTTTACTCCTGAATTTATTTAGGCTTGCCATAACAAAGGGGTTGAATACTTATTGACTCAAGACATTTCAGCTTTTAATTTTTTATTAATTTGCAAACATTTCTTAAAACATTATTCCACTTTGACATCATGGGGTAGTGTGTGTTGGCCAGTGACACAATCTCAATTTAATTAGTTTTAAATGCAGGCTGTGACACAAAATGTGGAAAAAGTCAAGGGGTGTGAATACTTTCTGAAGGCACTGTATAGGGGAATTCTCAACACTACCATATATGCATCAATAGCATTTACCAGAAGACAGAGAAAAAACACGAGCCACTCCTTAGAACAGCTGTGGTGACTGCCACACAAACAAAAACATTTTCACTTCACAATCTACTCTTTCAAAAAGCTGTCTGTCTTATTGCTGTCAATAAATTAAACAATTTGTATTTTACCATAGTCTTTAGACTATAACGTATCATTTCAAGTTGTCATAAGTTCAACATGTACAAAACAAGACCATGTAATGTTTGTTTACTTATTTTTGTGTCACTGCGGTGATGTCTCTTTGTATTTGAGATATGACAGGAAATGGTGACGTCAATCTGTTTCTACTAAAGCTGTTTGATATCTTTAGGACAGTGACTTATGAAAGTGAGAAAATGTGTAAATTCCTTCTTGGAAATTCACAAAATATTCCAGATAATACCTTTTCTGTTTTCAAGTCACTGCATCACACTGCAAAGTGTGATTTATTCATAAACAAATAAAAAACAATTATTGTCAATAAGACCATTTGCATAGGGGAATGGTCTTAAGAAAATGCATAGGGGAATAAAGGGAATTCGTTAGTGTGTGCTCTTGAAGAAGTATTACAAATGCATTCTAATGTGAATTATTTTGGTGATTGATTGTAATATAGAAACATGTATTCTCCATGACACCATCTATATACCCAACCTCCATTTGGCACTCCCTGGGCAAAACGATGGGTTCTGAAGAGGACAGTTGTTCTTGCAAACTCAGGGTCAACCATAAATCAATATCTAGAATCACAGACAGCCTCACTGTATTCTGGCTCTAATATGATGTGAGTACACAGATGTGAGCAACTGACGCCCTTCATGATGATTTCAGATTTTTTGTGTCCCCCAACCCCATCAAAGTTTACAATCCCTGATCTAGAGGGAGTAGTTTATGGTAGGGGGTTTCAAACCTCTCCTCTGGGGACCCCCAGCCGTACCATGTATTTTAATTATTCCACAGCTAGCACAGGGGATTGTAAAATGTTCATCTAATCATCAAGCCCTTGAATAGGTGAATCAGGTGAGCTCAGGGCTACAACGAAATTGTGAATCGTTTTGGGTCCTAGAGGTTTGAAAACCACTGGCCTGTGTAATAGCCTATTGGTCCCAATTGTTCATTATTTTATCATGTGTAAACTATTCCAGACAGTTGGTATCCACTCATCATTTAGCCTACGCAGGCTCGTTCACACAATCGGAACACATCAGGAGCAAACCCCCGATCTCTCAATTTCGAAAAGCATTTAAGACTGAACTGAGCAGGATTAATGGTTAGTTCACTTTTCTATTGTTACGAAACGAAGACTATTGGGGCGTGACTGAGGTGCTTCAATGAATGTGTGTGCCAGAGCTGTAGCCGACAGCTACAGGCTACAGCCACTGTCATTTAACAGCCGTTACGTTACATAGTAGCGAGAAGCAGACAATTGCGCAATAGTGGGCTGGCGATTATCACGACAGTTTAGTTGGTTATTATTGAAAAATAACAATTGCCAATCAAAACTCAAGTTTGTGTTGCTACAGTTGAAAATTAGGGAAATGATTTGTGTAGGCTGTTAACTGAGATGTGTTTAACTATTTAAGGTAGCTATGCTATCTCACCGGATGTCTGCCAACGTTTCACTTGCGCTCGAGCTCAATGCAACAGCATAAAAGATGAGCAGCAAAATATTTTGTTACAAAATATAACCACATTTTCCATTACCTTAGTGAAGTCTTCCAGTCCTGCGGGTTTCCCAACGATACAACTCACTGAAACGATCAAATCAAATATATTTCCCACAACGTGTAAGACTTGTTTACAAAGTTTCTGCCAGATCTCTGATTGGTCCCAGTAACATAAAGGCGACGCCCCAAACTCTAGTCTGTCGGAGAATTACTATAAACTGTTTTATCAAAACTCCGCGGGGTGGTGGTCGTTATCCACGATTGAACGATTTAGACCATGTCATCTGACAATAACACCGGTTCCAATCCAAGCCCACTTCTATTGTAACTCTATGTCAACACCCAAGGTGCTAGAATTCTATAGATAAAACGTATCGGTGCTCATCGGCCATTGGACAGAAACATTACAAAACAAGTTGGATATCGCAAATTAAACAATGAGTGGTTTGGAAGGAATCAGTGGCTAACTGCAAGCATTGTAAAGCAATCACTAGCCTGCTATTCAGTGGAGTAGATGTGTGGTCCAAGTCTAGGTTTAACACTCCTTAAGGATCAGTGTCCGGCTAACGGGACAACTTCCAGTGAAACGGGAGGGCGCGCAATTCAAATAAATAATGATAAATATGATGGATTTTAAACATTAAAGTACATATAAGTGTCTTATATCAGCTGAAAGCTTACATTCTTATTAATCTAACTGCACATCAAAATATGTTTCCACCTGCACGGGTTTCATACATTCACACAAAAAGATTCAATATTCACTTACTTTTTGAAAATCTTCCTCTGATTTGTCATCCAAAGGGTCCCAGCCTGCTATTCAGTGGAGTGGGTGTGTGGTCCAAGTCTGGGTTTAAGGGTCTCTTTTCCAAGCTTAAAATGATAAACATTCAACATTGGCCATGCTGTCAATCCAGCATGACTTCTGCCGCGCTCAAAACAACTGGAAACACGGAACTGGGAAATCTCAGACTTCAGTGAGTTCAAGACAACTGGGAACGAGCTCCGACTGAGAAAATACGTTTTGAACGGTCATCCAACTCGGAATTCCAAGTCGGGAACTCTGGC
This sequence comes from Oncorhynchus keta, assembly GCF_023373465.1. Taxonomy (NCBI): domain Eukaryota; kingdom Metazoa; phylum Chordata; class Actinopteri; order Salmoniformes; family Salmonidae; genus Oncorhynchus; species Oncorhynchus keta. The sequence goes on along the minus strand of NC_068442.1, from coordinate 10,787,236 downwards.
CTCTTTCTAGAGCTCCAACCTGAAGATCACTGACGTCATGATTCAACTTTGGGGTTTTTCAAGTTCACAGTTGTCTTAAAAGTACCATAAATCAAGAGAATGCCAGACTTTGATGACAACGTTTAATGACAAAATTTGCCCACGAAGGACCGCCGCGTGTAAGCACAGCACAAGGTATGTCCAAAAATGTATAGTATGCTGCTGCATAAATTATGTAATATGCCAGGGAGATATGTACAGTATACTGTAGCTAAGAAAGTATAATAATAAGCGTATGTTCTGAATTCTGTCGCTGTACATTTCAAAGTGTTGAACAAATAGTTATATTGACTACGTCCATCCTAGCTCGCTCATTAATGTCTTAATTGCCTCTTATCCACTTGTCGTCTCCTTATGCCATAATTTCTACATCTCAATTGTCAGTAGAAACCACATTTATTGAAGCAAGTCAGCCATATCAGCTGTGTTTTGTTAAAGGCAGTAAATGAGGCTGAATGAACTGTTTTGCTACAAGACAAGGCTCGGCTGATAGCCAGGTGTAGCAGTTGTAAGGTGTTGGGACTCTGCTGTTGGGACAGCTTTATGCAGGCCCTAACAGTTTGTGGGCACCTTTCGTCACCTTTATAGTGCAATTAATGTATTGTTTAGTGTTGTGTTGTGTAGTGGCTTTGCTGGCATGCATCTAAAACATGTTTTATTTGTTTGCCCCACCAAGATTTACATGCTAAAATCGACACTGGTATAGGCCGATGTCATTGTACAAACAATGTAACTTCAAAGTGCCTATGCCATGGACTGTCAATCAATGCACCGAAGCTCCATTACATTTCTCTATTCCTATCCTCAGCAAATTAAGGGGTAGGGCTGCCATTTGGCTTTAAGCATTTTTAAGTGTATTATTTAGGCCTACACACTTCTGTACAAATAGCCTACTCACTTCTTAAACACCAAATCGGCCACTCCACGGAAAACCTGTCTCCCTCCAGCAGGTGGCATTTTTTGTTGTTGTTTTGCCCACCAAGCAAGGAATTTTTGTATGGAGGTCAATCAGTGTCAAATTTGGTCAACAACAAAATGTATGGCTTGTTTGCTCCATGAGGTTTATTTGACCGAATAGAAGTTTTGTAATGCTTACATTGTTGCGAGTACACTGATGTAAGTAGGACACGTGAAATCCCGGCAACTGTGAGAAAAAACACTGAGATGGCTATCCATATTGATGGCATGAGGCTAGTAGTATAGCATTTCTCTCCATTGAATACAGGCGGTTGACGTCAACAACCCTCATCGAATATTCAAAAAAGGATTACAATAATAAGATGCATCCACCAATCCAAAGAAAGGATAGGCAGGAGCTAGACAGCCCACAATGATCCTTTGTGGACAACGACTCCCATTGTTAGGTTGTAGAGACATCTATCTTGTCAGTATATCCATAACTTTGTTGAAACTTAAAAATTCTATGTACCAGCTAAATTGTAGTGGTCTGAAGTATTCTATGATTTTAGGCTATGTTTCTGTCTAGCACTTTGTGACATCTGCTGATGTAAAAAGGGTGTCACATACATTTGATTGATGGATATGATTTATTTCTATGATTGAAATGACACCCACCCTCTCTGTATTTAAGAGAATGCTGTGTCTCAACCAAAACTGTGTCTCAATATATGTGAACATGAGAAAATTCAGGGTTTACAATTTTAGGTCATTGACTTTAAAGGAAAAAAAGTACATGTTTTATTTTTGCTTTCAAAAATATCAAACTTGACATGGATGTCTCATGGTAGGGTATGCAAAATGGGTTAGCTACAGATTGTACACAAGATAATGTGATATAACCAAATATTTTTTAAGTCCATTACTGGGCGTTACAGGAACACCTCACACCAACCGCCACCATAGATTTGTCAATGGACACCAAAAATCTTTGGTTATACTTTGGTGTACAATCTGTAGCTACAAAATGAGTCAACTTTAAGCAACTCTGTCTCCTAAATGTTTTGGCATCCAGGTCCAAATTGTCACTTTCTGACCACCTACCATGTGCAAACATGTTTGGAAGGTTTCGTTCAAATATAAAGGAGTATAGTCAGAAAGATATTGAACTTATATGGAACAACCATATACATTAAAACTGCAATATGTGAATTCTAGAAGAAAGGATTCAGTAACTTTTTAACTAAAGCCTGTACTTGCCAATACTTTCTCTCTTCTCGATTCAGAAGAAAAGTGTATGTTATAAATGTACAGCAACAATGCCTACAAACACTACCAGTTGCAATGTTGTTCCTAGTGTGAGGACGTGGGTTGAAGGTCTTGTAATTGAAGAAGCTAACAGAATGCAGCACCAGTGCATCAGACTTCATATGTTAATGATGAGACTGTATATCTCATAAGGGAATATATAGAATACATAATAATAGCAGAGTGATTGGCACAACACCACACACTACATCATGGCAGCGCTGACTGACCTTCTACCCAGAAGCCCTTGCTCTAATACAGGAGCCAATTAGAATACAGGTATGGATGGATATCACAATAAAAGTCCTATACATATGCCACATCACATTCCAGTCCCACACTAGTTTCCATACTTTGGGTTAAAAAAAGATTTCGCCGTTTGGTCCAACCGGAATCGCCGCTTTAGCCAAAAGTTTATACCAGAGACCACGCTCTTTTATTAACAATTTGGAGCACCTGGTGCCAACAGGCCACATCAAAGATATCTATCTGGCTTATAACACTCTACAACTTGTTATTTTATTTAGCGTGCATGCAAGTTGAGTTAATATAGCCGACTCTATGGTGTTGCGATTGTTGCTTGGATTGAATAATAGTAAATGATTGCTTATTATGATGAACAAATATCACGCTTCGCAGAGTGGTCGTGTGGTCTCCCAACGTTATCGTAAATTATCGTTTCGCCCTCGGCTTTTTCCGTGTATGTTGAAAACAGTCCCCGCCCAACTTTCTGGCTGCGTTGTTTGTTTGGACACTAAGAAGATGGCGGCGGCCCCGCTGTACTGTGTCTGCCGGCAGTCTTACGATGTTAGCCGGTTTATGATTGAATGCGACATTTGTAATGACTGGTTTCATGGCAGGTAAGGAGCCGACATATTCCTTAATGACATACCTGAAAATGACAGGAGTGCGTCAACGACTGTCCTAATAATCTGTTAAGGAAAGTCAAGTCGTATTGCGATGTCAGTCTCGCTCTGTGAATAGAGAGAGGGTCGATCAAGACCGTGCAGAGCATCTTGCGAGCACCCAGCGCGAGCGAACAGACCTTTGCGCAGCTTGGCTACATATTCGTTTGTTTACCTGCTTTCTTTTAGACATACAACGGACGATGTGGTAGTTGAAGTCGGAGTCATTAAACGATTATTTTTTTTTTTATCCCAGTGCCAGATCTCTGCACAAGTAAACACAGCACGCAAGTATACGGAAATGAACTCCCTGCGGTTGCTAGTTATTTTATAGTATTTGGTTAGGAGTAGAATTAACATTTGATTTGTCAGCCAATTGTACTTTATTTGCAGTAGATGTAACGTTATCTAGTCAGTTTTAGAGCAGAAACTTCGAATCAAGCACAGTTGTCTCGGCTCTGTTGTCGTTTTAGTGTTTGTCAAGTTTTGTCTTGCGTCTTCTGACAGCCAGCCAGAAATCCCAAACCTTCATCTGTAGCTAAATGTTTTTGTTACTGTGTTAACTAGTTGTCATGTCACGATTCATGCCGTGAGGATGCCATATTAACTTGATATGAACTTATTTCAAATAAGTGACTTTTGTGGGTTTGGGGGGCAATAAACAATAGGCAAGGCAATGGGTGTACTGCCGTCCACGCCAGTACATGAAGAGGAAGTAGCCTGAATTCTAGAGAAAACATTTTTAATGTTGGAAAATGTTTGTCTCATCATTGAGAAATGGACCAAATGGGAGTGTTGGGTGGTAAAATCGAAGACGGGAATTTAAATGTCCCTTCCCGAACAAAGATGTCCTCATGGCGAGAGCCATCTAGCGGTAGAATTCAGAAACACATTTTTAAAGCAAGTGCACGTGTTTGACGTGTCCCTCGAACATCATGTTTTCCCAAAGACGAAACTTGACATTGTTCCTAAGGAGCTAGGATAAGAGGTATGAATAAATGATCTATCACTACAGACACCCGGGTTCGTATCCAGGTTGTATCACAACAGGCCGTCATTGGGAGCCCCATTGGGCGGTGCACAATTGGCCCAGCGTCCGGGTTTGTAAATAAGAATTTGTTCTTAACGGACTTGCCTAGTTAAATATATCAAATCTCACCCCAGTTGCTTGGTTCACGCCAATATGAGGCCTCTCATCATGCATGTCAGAGGTGGTCCACAGTATGGCACATTCTGTCATGTTTAGCTTTACAGAAAAAAAACAATTCTGCACTGAAACAGCTGGGTTTAACTATAAAGTGTGGTGCCAGGAACTGAGCAAGGAATTCATGGCTTCTGCCTGCACGCCGAGAGAGGTTGAGGCATGAACGCTGCACTACAACTCATTGTTTTCTCATTAACAAACAAGTGTGAGCAAGCTCACTATGGCCTAACTTAGTGCAGGCATGCCAAGGTTCACCTGGGACTGTGTGTCTGTCTACACACACTTGTTTACTGAAGGCTCTCTCAACAAAGGGATTGTAGTTAGGAGCTTTTATCTCTTACACCCTCTCTTCCCTTATTCCTCTGTCCCCAAGGCCCGGATTGCTCCCCTGCATGGTAGATTACGCGGGCCCATTCACATCCCTTTTTGGTGGGGTTGCCTTGCCTGAGCCTGTGTGTTTTCTGTTGTTGGGAAACCTCTTGTCTGCAGTGCTGCCTGCCACCAATGGGATTATGCTGTCTAGCCGCAGGCAGACGGTAGGCTGTGTTATTATCAGGAACTGAGCACAGGCCAGTTTGGGAGCTGGGGAGCTGCAGAGGGGAGAGTGTTTGGGGGGGGATTAGGCTATTAGAAGCATTTTTGCTATTCATGCCAGACATTAAACTCTTACGGATGCTGTTCACACATTTTATATGCCTGGGTCTTTCTTCAGTCTCTTTCCTGGAGAGTGTTGATTTCCTACTTTAATCAGTGGCATCAAATATGTTAGTATTTAGATGGCTGCATAGAATTCTGACACTCCAATGTGTGTGTGTGTGTGTGTGTTACACTGGCCATTTACACTATACAAGCGGCACTCTCCTAGCCACGCTAGCCTCGCCCTCATGTGGGTGCTAGCAAGCAATCGGCAGATAACAGAGGGGAAGTGTTGAGCCAGTAACCGAAAGGACGCTGGTTCGAATCCAGAGCCGACTAGGTGGGTGGGGTGTCTGTGCTGTCGAGTGAATTGATAATGTAAATTGCTCTGGATAAGAGTGCTTGCTAAAAACATACATAAAAAGGTAGTACTACTAATGTTCCCTCTAGTTTTTTGGGGCACTGAGTGCAAACTTGAACGATGGGAAAATTCTTTGTAACTTCCGGTGCGTGTTTACTGTGACCACTGAGGCTGTACCTGTTAAGTTACATTTTTGACAGTGGCCAAGTAGGCTACTGTGGCTATTTGATCATAATGTGGGCTTACCAGAGTCGCCTACCATTTAAAAAATATTTAAAAAACTATGGAGAAAAACGCATCCCATAACATTTTTACATGGAAATAGCCGTTTTATCATTCAGCCTACAATTTTTGGCCTAAAATGACATATCCAAATATAACTGCCTGTAGCAAGGATATGCATATTCCTGGTACCATTTGAAAGGAAACACTTGAGGTTTGTGGAAATGTGAAAGGAATGTAGGAGAATAACACACAATAGATCTGGTAGAAGATAATACAAAGAAAAAAAACAACTGTTCTTTTGTACCATCATCTTTGAAATGCAAGAGAAAGGCCGTAATGTATTATTCCAGCCCAGGTGCAATATACATTTTGGCCACTAGCTGTGTATGTGCAAATTTTGACTGATCAATGAACCATTGCATTTCTGTTCAATGTTGTATCAAGACTGCCCAAATATGCCTAATTTGTTTATTAATAACCTTATGTTCAAAATTGTGCACTCAAACAATAGCTTGGTATTATTTCACTGTAATAGCTACTGTAAATTGGACAGTGCAGTTACATTAAGAATTTAAGCTTTCTACCAATATCAGATAAGTCTATGTCCTGGGACATTTTCTTGTTACTTACAACCTCATGCTAATCACATTAGCCTACGTTAGCTCAACCGTCCAGAGGAAGGGACACCGATCCCAAAGAAGTTATCCCTTTACTCAGTACTTTATTGAAGCACCTTTGGAAGCGATTACAGCCTTGAGTCTTCTTGGGTATGACACTACAAGCTTGGCACACCTGTATTTGGGGAGTTTCTCCCATTCTTCTCTGCAGATCCTATCAAGCTCTGTCAGGTTGGATGGGGAGCATTGCTGCACAGCTATTTCCAGGTCTCTCCAGAGATGTTTGATTGGGTTCAAGTCCGGGCTCTGGCTGGGCCACTCAAGGGCATTCTGAGACTTGTCCCAAAGCCACTCCTGCATTGTTTTGTGTGCTTAGGGTCATTGTCCCGTTGAAAGGTGAACCTTCGCCCCAGTCTGAGCTCCTGAGAACTCTGGAGCAGGATTTCATCAAGGATCTCTCTGTACTTTGCTCTGTTCATCTGCTGAAAAACATGCTGCTGAAAAACAACCCCACAGCATGATGCCGCCACCACGCTACACCGTAGGTATGGTGCCAGGTTTCCTCCAGACGTGACTCAAACTTGGTTTCATCAGACCAGAGAATCTTGTTTCTCATGGTCTGAGAGTCTTTAAGCGAAATTTGGCAAACTCCAAGCGGGCTGCTCTGCCTTATACTGAGGAGTGGCTTCTGTCTGGCCACTCTACCACAAAAGGCCTGATGGGTGGAGTGCTGTAGAGATGGTTATCCTTCTGGAAGAGGAACTCTGGCGCTCTGTCAGTTACCATTGGGTTCTTGGTCACCACCCTGACCAAGTCCCTTCTCCTTCGTTTGCTCAGTTTGGCTGGGCGGCCAGCTCTAGAAAGAGTCTTGGTGGTTCCAAACTTCCATTTAAGAATAATGGAGGCCACTGTGTTCTTGGACCTTCAATGCTGCATACATTTTTTTGTACCCTTCCCCAGATCTGTACCACGACAATCCTGTCTCGGCGCTCTACAGACAATTCCTTCGACCTCATGGCTTGGTTTTTGTTCTGTCATGCACTGTCAACTATGGGACCTTATATAGACAAGTGTGTGCCTTCCCAAATCATGTCCAATCAATTGAATATACCACAGGTGGATTCCAATCATGTTGTAGAAACTTCTCAGGGATGATTAATGGAAACAGGATGCACCTGAGCTTAATTTCAGGTCTCATAGTAAAGGGGCTGAATATTTATGTAAAACAAATCAAATGCAGAAATATATTTTTTTACATTTGCAAACATTTCTAAAAACCAGTTTTCGCTTTTTCATTATGGGGTATTGTGTGTAGATTGAGAATTGTTTTATTTAATACAATTTTAAATAAGGCTACAATGTAACAAAATGTGGAAAAGTCAAGGTCTGAATACTTTTCTATTGCACTGTTACTTAAACAACCAAAGATTTCAAGAATAAAGACTGATTTATACTACGTCTATCGACAGTTGTCGCAGTGACATCATGAACATTCTATTCTCGTCCATTGTCAAACTTGTCGTTATCAAAAAATGTAAACTACAGGCTGCATGACATCAGCAGCCTGGTGGTCCAAAATAGCATAACTAGTGTATTTTAACACCAATAAACTCATCTGTTTTAAAAATGTATTTACTAAATGGCAATCTTGCAAGCCCGGCAACTTAAAGCAACTTTCTAAACACTATTTTGGTTAGTTTCTAGCTTGTTCAAATAATGACCATATCATATAGCAACATCTCCACAACGTCTTCATTTTAGCTCATTTGTCTTCATTTTTACAGGAAAATAAACTCACAACCTGATCATTATTTACAAGTTAATGGCGAGCCAAGTACAGAAAATAGCTTACAGATGTGAGTGTGACGAAATAATAAAAGCAGGGTATTCTACCAGAGAATTTCATAACTTGGACACTGACTCGTTGGCCTAACGTTATATCCTAATTTGCCTTTGGTGCAGGTCATGTTCTTCACATTACTGTCTCTGGTAAACACATACACTTTGATTTTATTTGATATAGTATTTGTCACATGCACAGGATACAGAAGTTGTAGTGAAATGGTCACTTGCAAAGTGGAGTATTTTGTTTAGACAGCTAGCTGGCTAAACATTGAACCATAATCCCAACTCATAACATTACTACCCTGCATGAATCTGCAGGTAGCTAACCTACCAGGTTCAATGTTAGCTAGCTAACATTAGGCTATAACTAGCAATGCCAGTTGAAAATGCTGTATCCCTGAACAGGATGTTAGTGTTTTCTGGTGACTGCATAGGCCATGTAATGGAGAGCGTTTCTATTTATTAATATATTTATATTTAGACTATTTGAAAATAATAAATTATTATTATTTGAATAGTGAAATAATGTCAAATGCCCATCACTAGTGTGCGTGTGTGACTGACTGAGGAAGACTGATTGCACTGCCACTGGCTTTAGGCAAGTTCAGCAGTCATCTATCAATGTCCTTGCAGGATGAAAATACTGGGGAGAGATTGATGATCCATGTGATTAAACCCTTAAGTTTTTAGTGGGATTGGTCTGGTGGTTTACTCTACACTATTTAGGCTGCTATTATGTTATTATGATTGCTTTGTGATGGGTGATATCATTTTAAGTGTGTGTGGCCACATACGAGAGGCTGACGTTTCATATAGATGTATTGCTTTACCTCTAATCATCCAATGTTGCACTGCCCTTCATTTACAGTAATTGGTTTTGAGTCCTTTTACCGTATCCATTGAAATGCTATGTCTGTGTTAATCAGATCATAATCAAGATCAGATCAATGATGATTAAATAGGGAACATAAGCCTAATTCACATGGACAATAAATCAATTACATTTTATGAATGAAGTACAGCACTGGGAATATGTCGCTGACTAGTCCATTTCATTAAGTGCTTGGATAACACATTTTCAGGACTTCATAGCCTTCATTCAGTGAGTCTCATGGTAACTTTCAGGAAGTCATTTAACAGGAGAGAAACTATTTCAGCCTTAACTGGTAACAAAATTTTCCTCCGCCGGTAGCCTAGCGATTAAAGCGTTGGGATATTAAACGAAAGGTTGCTTGTTCGAATCCCCAAGCCGGCAAGGTGGAAATATCCGCTGTTCTGCCCTTGAACAAGGCAGTTAACCCCCCCGGGCGCCAATGACGTCGATTAAGGTGCTCTGATTCAGAGGGGTTGGGTTAAATGCATAAACTCATTGCGGTTGAATGCATTTAGTTGTGCAAGTGACAAAGTAACCCCTTTCCCTAACCAGGTTTTCCACAATGGCAAAGCGAGGTCAACCCTCTGCTCATTCATTGCTAAAGCACTGATGAAGCACAGGTTGTCATGTGAGAAACTCTTGACCTGTCAGAAATTTGATGCATTTCATGCATGGCCTCTGACTATGGTTATTGCATTGTAGCCCACTTGCTTATTTATGAAAACTAAGGAAACGTAGTTGACGCATGGACATTGTAAATTATAGGATCTACACAATGGCCTATGCCATTTTTCACACATAGGGTCCAAGAGTTTGTGCTGCTCCGGTTACTTGACGGTAACTCCTGGCCCAAGATTTCTGACCCATATACCCTGACCAAGAAAAACTATAGGCTAATCATACAAGGGGTTTGTTGTGTGAAGCCTATGTTCTCAGCTTGGACCATGTCACAGGAAGTTGTCTCTGAGAGGCAGGCAAGACAGTGGCTTTGTCAGCAGAGGCCAAGGGAGGGGCTGCTTCCTTTGGTGTGGAGGTGACACTTCCTACACTCATTATTCTCCATGGTCCTTAAGCTCTTAAGAAATTTCTCGGCCGAGAGAGGCTACAGCCTGGTGGTGTTCGAATCAATGACTGTATATGTTACTCACCACCTGGATTCGGTCTTGTGTAGCAACATTTTAATTTCTGTTTTTTATATCGGATAAAAGTAGAGACTCAGAGCTACAAAAGGGTATATCATACACTGCATTTTTTTGAGGAACAATGGGACCACCTATGGGAGGAAGGATGTCAGCGCTGCTCGACAGTCGGAACGCTCCTTGGTGACAACACCAGGCTCCAGAGCATCGAAGCTGTAAAATAGGGAATAACAAAAAATCTGAAGACATTACAACATTAATTCACCTCCCAAATTTAGATAAGAATAACCTCATACAAAAAAAAAATGTTTTACCCAGAAGTGCTGGTACTGCTTGAGCTGTGGCAATGGCCTGAAGTACGGAGTCAGATGTTGTTGCCCTCCATAGTTTTCCACAAGCACCATACCATCCTCCATTCCAATCAGCTGTGGGATGTTGACCCCTGTCACAGTGCTGTCCTTCACAACATCAGCAATCTCAGTGTTCACTCTGGTCTTTCTGAAGCGCTGCTTGATGAGGCCGAAGCACCAGTCCGGGGCGAACTTGGTGTGGCCTGTGATCAGGAAGTGAAGGTCCAGATTGTGATGGAGCTTGGTCCATCAGGCACAATACCAGAGCACACACTTGTTCTTGTTTTGGCCACTGCACTTATCACAATTCAGGTCCAACGCCTTAATTGGGGAAGAAATGGTGCTTGTAGTTGATGACTGCGCTGCTGCCTTTGCTTGCTTGGGCCAGCTCTCTTTTGGATGACTGTATGACTGGCGGATTAGAGTCGGGCGTGTTCTACTGATTTAATGCTGAAAGACACATTCCAGATGCAAATATTTTAGCATTATTATACAATGGATGCGAAATGGCATCCTGAGAACATCACTACACACAGTTCATACAGATAATGTTTGCTACTGTAGCTAGCCAGCCATTTAATGTCAGCTGGCTAGCTAACAGCAAGCTAGCTAAAGTTAACCAATAGCTAGCTAAAGTTAACCAACAAGTTAAATGTTAACTAGCTAACATTAGGCTATAACTAGCAATGCGAAATGGCATTCTGAGAACATCACTAACGTTACACACGCTTCATACACAAGTTAATGTTAACTAGCAAGCCAGCCACCTAATGTTAGCGAGCTAACGGCAAGCTTTAACTTGGTGTCTTTTGTTTAGACATGTCACGTTAACATTAGCTAGCTAGCTAAAAAATGAACTATAATCCCACTCTGTAGAGTAACGTCACAATACAAGCCGATTATCATAGCAAGCTAAAGTTAACCAAAAAACGTTAGATTCAATGTTAGTTAGCCAGCTGGAGTTCGATGGCTGGCTTGCTATCTAACAGCAAGCTTTAGCTTGCAATGAAAACAACTTTCGGGCAAAATTAGAAACCTATAATATCTGAATCTGTAACTGTATACATGGATGAAAGCTTCATGGCAGTCTGCAAACCCTTTTTGTAAGACATCCTGTGTTTCCATTTAGTTTGCACAGCTTGTTTGGCCCGTTGTGTTCCACTGATTTCAAAACGTGTTATGAAATGAGAGTCAGCATTGTATGGCACAATCGTCGTCCAGAAACGGACCTTTGTCAATAGCGCCTGATAAATTCCGGCCAGCAATGTTATTGAGAGCAGTTGCAACATATTTGCAGTTCTCCATGGCTAACATATCTTTCGAAAAAACTGCAGTAAAAGGATAATCTACGCATTATGAGCAGGTCATTTTATAGACGCAAGATGCAACATCGCAAACCAATTCAAACTTCTCTCTCGGCATATCCATATCCCTTTCCTCTGGTCTAAAAAAATATCCCAATAACCCAGTGCAGTGATTGTGGACATTGCCCTGTGTAGGGTGCCTCCTTTCAGATGGGACGTTAAACGGGTGTCCTGACTCTCTGTGGTCACTAAAGATCCCCTGGCACTTATCGTAAGAGTTGGGGTGTTAACCCTGGTGTCCTGGCTAAATTACCTATCTTGCCCTCATACCATCACGGTCACCTAATTTTCCCCAGGTTACAATGGCTCAATGGCTCATTCAACCTCCCCTCTCCCCTGCAATTATTCCCCAGGTTGTTGCTGTAAATGAGAATGTGTTCTCAGTCAACTTACCTGGTAAAATAAGGGTAAAATAAAAGGCCAACTGGAGTACTGTAGGCAGCCATTAGTTACTAAATTATCCATACTTTTGTGTATGATTTTGTTTTAAACAATCCGTTAAAAAACATGCATCTGATATAATATAACTAATTATTCATACAATGATTGTCTTCAATTTTTAAAAATGTATTTACACAACGATTGACTACAAAGAATTTCCTATGTTTTGCAAACAATGCCTGCAGTACCGAAGTCAGCCTTGAACTTATTGGCTTCAATGAGAGGAAGCAGTCGTTCCCCCCTGGTTCGAATAAAGAAGGACACAACCCAGGAATGAGGGGGAAGAGTGAGTTTCTCTTCTGTTCTCTTCGCTGCGTTTCCTGCCTCAACTGTGAGTGAAGTCTTTATTTGTGAGAAGTTGTTCTCACAGATTCCTGCCCCTCGGCAAGTCTTTGTTTATGAATGACGTTAATTAATCAATATGAAGCTAACCTAGAAGAGGATGTTAATCGTCCGGTGAAATCGGTGACCGATGACTACCAAGGTCATAGCCAGGTACCTTGACTCATAGCCATATGAGCTATGTGCTCATAGCAGCTTAGACTCCCAGCTCAAATTCCATGGTTTCATCATGCGATGTGGTGGAAATGTGATCCAGAGAATCTGAAGGAGGAAATGTGTGTCTGGGGATAGGTTTGAGGCCCATTGTGGGAAACTAACCCTGGTCATGGCTGATTCTGATAATTCCGTTATCAAGCCTAACTTATGTGAATGTTCAGTGTGCTCTTGTGAATGAATAGGCTAGCACTGCCCTACCTATCACAAGCTTGGCACATACAAAGTTTAGCCTAAACCGAGAATAGTAGGCCTGTCTGTAAACTGGCCTCTTAGTAAGGTGCGGAAAATGTTTGTTTCCTCTATTCGAGTGAGAAAGACGTGAATGCTTTAAATAGCTGCACGTCTACAGTGCGTGAAACAGATGGAAACAAACGGAACCCTTACCCCCCCAAAAATTAAATTTGTCACAATGATATTTGACAATTTAATGGGAACATCTCGTCTAAGCTATCCATTTAGGGCTGTGACGGTCTTGGAATTTGAGGTTATGGTAATTGGCCAGGTCAATGTACGGTCATCTAACATAATCGTTGGGGGGGGATTGGTGCATATCAGACTCAAAAGAAGCACTTGGCTTTTCTCTGCAACTTCACTATTACCATTAGTCATTATTACCTATAAATATTAGTCCAGTATACAAATTAAGAAATGTCAGATTGGAGAAGATTGTCACATTTTCGTTTTGACAACTTAATGTATAGGCTATCATACTCAAAAGAAACGTGCAATTTCGCTTTGTTTAAATGTATGTTACTGTTGTCTTAGTCCTATAAGACCCAATGTAAAAAGGGGAGGTCACACTTGTTTACATGGATATGCTTCTTACCCATTTGAAAGTAGTTTTGTTATTATCATGGTCCTTCATTATTATAATTATTATTCAGGTTATTACTTATAAATATGAATCTAAAAATTAAGACATGCCAGGTTGGAGAGGATCTATCACATTTTTGTATTAACACACAATTAGCACATGACTGAGTCAACATAGATGTATGCCTAACTTATCCAGTTCTGTTGGCTTTTCTGCTATTTAAAAAAAATATATATTTTTTTTATTCAATACGGATCCTATTTCGACACACAAATCCATTCGCGCGAAGTCCAATGGTTTTTTTCAAAATGTAACATCACACCCTGATGCTGGGATCTAGGCCTATAGAGAATCAGCGAACTCTCTCTCTCTCTCCACACACACACATCCCTGTAAAAGGACCCGTCAATTAAAGCCACCAGCGTATGTCAGACACAAGAAAATATTTATTATTTCCTTAAAACATATAAAAAAAACCTAGGCCTACCTTAGGCTTTCTGAAATTAGGAAATAAGATGAATTGACAAGGAAAGTATGAAGGGGAGAGGGAGTTACGCGATAGTATTAAATTGACAATCATTAAAATGGAAACAAATATACGCGATAGTATTAAATTGACAATCATTAAAATGGAAACAAATATACATGTCTGTAACTTAAGAAAAGATTACACATTAAGTTATACCATGCCAGGTTGGAGAGGATTGGCGCATTGTCCATATTTATTTACAAGCAAGCAATAGAAACATGCATTGTATAAAAGAAAGTCCACACATCAAGTGCCATAGCCTATAGGCTAGCGCTTCTACACCCCCGTGCATCTAGCGGTGTAGCTGCTGGAGCATCAAGCGACATTTGGAGAGAGGAGATGCAGACCGTTTTAATAGACAGTCTAGCTTAAGTTAGCAGAACATTGGCTTATTCATTAGTAAATACCCCCGCTGTTAGGTAAAGTGTATCTACACGAAAATAAAGTTAATACATTTAGCTAATTTGTTCAATAATGTAGGCCTATTTAAAAGTTTTTGACTTGTTTTATTTTCACGACTGTCTTTATCCAGAAGTGTCAATTACACGGTTATTCAATTACTGTCACAGCCCTATGTCCACCAACATTGTTCACCAACACTCAGCTTTGTCTAGAACTCTGGTATGGTGCAGAGGAATGGGGCTGCAGCTTCAGTCTCTGCCTGTATGGGTGTGTGAGCAGACGTGTTGTACAGGGAGACAGGAACGCTGCCAGTGTGTCTGCCATCACCATGGAGACACCTTTGTGCCACCACCAGTCTAGGTGAAGCAGAGGGCAGCCTCTGATAGATTGTGTTATTTGTTTGGAATCGCTTCTCAGTGCAGAGGCCAGGGGGAAATTACTGGAAATTTGAAAGTAGGGTGCTTCATAAGTGAACCCACCCAGTTATGTCCAATATCACCTTGATGACCCCCACTAACGGTACTCTCCAGGATTTTTTTGAGCACCATCAAACATGAACCAGTTTCTTGTAGCCGAATGTTGGCACCATGTCCTCACGGATGCTACTAATAAAGACAGATGTCTTATTTCCTACCATTGTCTGCTCAAATGTGTTTCTCCCCTTGATCAACACAATGAACCTCTAACTGCACATCTGACTAATGAACAACACCACTCAGACAAGATGGCAGGTCTCTTTAGAGCGAAGGCAATGAGGCGACGTATTGTCCGTGTCAGTCACTGGGTTCCTGGGCAGAAGAAGAGGATTTTCACCCTCATTGGCTCCTTATCTATCTCTGGAGTGCTGCTTCATTATGTTCCCTGCTAGTGCTGCTAGAACCCCCACCCACCCACCCTCTTGGCAGACAGTCCCCATTGTCGCCTTCTCAAGCACAGACAGTCACTCTCTAGAGGGATTTAAGCATTTTAAGGCATGACGCGTGCAGCCGGGGGCCAACAGCCATGGACTTGTTTGTCTGTTTTTTTCCCCCCTCCTTTCTGTCTGGCTAACATTGGCCATATTTGAGGAGGGTTTCTTTACATTTCATCTTTATCCTTGGTATTTTACCGGTATCCACCAGAACACCACATTTTTCACATTCAAGTCCAAAATAATACAAATATACACGTAGCCAAGCTGATTTGTTTTTGTAACATCTCCGGTGTTTGTTTTTTCCAAAGACGTTCTCCCTCCCACATCAACAGTGGTGCAATACCACTGCAACCGCCTGATGTGTGTATGTAGGGAAACGCAACAGCAGCCATGCAAGGTGAAAATCCAACAGAATATCATTTATGTATTTAACTAGACAAGTCGGTTAAGAACAAATTTGTATTTACAATGACGGTCTACCTCGGCCAAATCCTAACGACGCTGGGCCAATTGTGCACCGTCCTATGGGACTCCCAATCACGGCTGGTTGTGATACAGCTTGAAATGGAACCAGGTGGTGACGCCTCTAGCACTGAGACTCGGGAGCCCTAAGTGGGAGAAAGAAGTCTCTGTTGTTACAATGGATATCCAAATCCACGATCTGGTTACTTCTAATTCCAAAAATAATGTTTTTTGTTTCAAAATATTTATTTACTTATTTTCGGTTACCTACCCACAATGCACTATTGCTACTGTCCTTTAGGGAACCTACTCTGGTACAGAGTTTGTTTGCTAGCTTGAGCTGGCTAATGTTAACCACTCAACAGGCTAGCATGTAATTACATTCCATACCTAGTGTTGGCAGTGGTAAACTACAATTAATGATGTATATAAACCCTGGATTGCTGATGCTATGGATTAGCCAATGAGAGGCTTTGAGGCACCATACTGGCACTCCCCAGAAGAAGCCATCCTCCATAGGAGTTAATGGAATTCTACAGTATTTCAATTAAGTTACATGTATTTAAGTATTTTTTTGTTGTTGAAGTGGGGGCAGTAACATTAAAACTTTCAAAAAAGTATACTTCATGGAAAATGTTTTATATATTTTTTTATGTTTAGCTCATGTCATTTTTAAAGTATGCATTAAGGTGTCTGTTATTGAATAATTATGGCAAAAATAAACGTAGACATTTACAAATGCGTTTCTATAGCTTCCAAAATATTTTTTCAAAACATGGCTTCAAAACAGTGCCCCCTGTCAGTTATCTACTATGTGTATGTGTGTGTATATGTGTGTGTATAGATGTCTATCTCTCTCTCTCTCATTGGCTACAATCCACCAATAATGAGGAAGTGTGATTTTTGAACAAGCTATTATTGGTATCACCAATCCATGAGCATTCCCCACATGTGGGAAATCTTTCATATTCAGCAGGCAGGCTCTTTGTCTCTTCTTGCCTCGGTCTCACGAAAGGGGAAAATCATTCCTGCTTGCTGCAACTGTTTAGTACCTTGTCTGTTCATAGTTCTTTTTTTGTCCTTCTATTTGTTTCGTCAACTTTTCGGCCTGTTCTCTGTGAAGTAGACTAACCGAGTTTTCTAACCTTTCAAACTTGGGTTAGTGCTAGCTGACTCACAGCTGAGTCTGGACTGTGCTGTTGGGATCATTTCCACCTGCCTGTTCCACCTTCCTTCGATCGCCGGCTTGTTGAATGTTTCCCTCATCTCCTGTGCCCTCTGCCGCATCTGGACTATTGTCTCTGGAATCGATCTACATTGGATTTTCCTCGCTAGATCTCTTGGATTACCCTCACAGGCTTTCCCTTGGCCCGGTGAAATGGCCTCTACCTCTGAAGCACCTCTCTGCCTGGCTCTCTCATTTGTAACTCAGCCACTCTTTTAACATTTGATGGGACCCAGCTGTCAATCTTTAAGTCTCTGCTGTCTCTTTGCTTTTGATCAGCTCGATTTGTTTTAGTTGTGTTCTGTGGATTCCTGCCTATGCTAGTTGGTCTCAAGTTGTTAACAATGTTTGGCTCTGGCTTGCTACCTATGCTGATTGTGGTGGTTGGCTGGCTAGGCTAGTTAGCAGACTAAAATAGTTAATGATGTCAGATGGCTGGCTAGCTTGTTGGCTAAGATAATGCATATAACTGACTTAATGCATATAACTGACTTAGGTGACATTATGTATCTCAAACTTTGGTGTACTTTAATGTGGCTCAATTCACTATTAAAGCTGTAAATTAGCTAGCTAGGTGTTGAAAGCTGCTGGCTGACTCATGCAATGTTAATGTAGTAGGGTTAGTAGGGCTAATGTTATTTGGCTAGCAACTTTGCAAGCTAATTTGTAACGGTAAATTAATTACATTTTCAGCCAAATTTATACTTTATTGAAACCAGTAGTCACAAAGGTACACGATTAGGTTTAATTTGAAGTGATACATTT
Organism: Oncorhynchus keta; assembly: GCF_023373465.1. NCBI lineage: Eukaryota > Metazoa > Chordata > Actinopteri > Salmoniformes > Salmonidae > Oncorhynchus > Oncorhynchus keta. Next base: position 10,769,363 of record NC_068442.1, on the reverse strand, counting down.
TGAAGATATGTCAAAGTACCTTGTAGGGAATAGACTGACTGGCTGGGTCCTCTGACACGTTGCCCCTCAAAACGTTTTATGTAATGACTCGAAAAATAGAAAAGTGAGGTTGGGCTTTTGATGCGTATACTAATGCAAATCCAAATGTTACATGTGGTTACGTTTTTGAGACTGGGGGGTAACTACGGCACCAGGGAAGAGCGGAGCTCACCTCTGGATCTCAATCACATGCTCATTGCTCCCATCATGCTCCTTTCTTCGTCTGCCTCTGTAAGCTCACTGATTAGTCGCTCTCAGTGAGGTGCTGGTGATCTTGCTGTGTTTGGCTTCCTTCCGCTAGGCTAGAGACTCTTAGCCACAGGAGTGAGCTGCATGACTGAGAAAGTGGCATCATTCTCTACATGTCTGAAGAGGAGATGAAAACAAAGGCAGAATGGTATAGCCTAGTAACAGAAGAACGTCACTGGCTCAGGTTGGAGGTGAGCCTGAAATGGTGTTGAGTACAGTTGTCTGTAGTTGCGCTTAATTTCTTCTGCCCCGTACTATTTTGATTTGTTCTGTTTCACTTCTTTTAGGTTAGGCCTAAGCCTACTCTGACATAATTACCGGGTTGCCTGGTGACTAATGTGTTTCCTGTGAGGGTGGTTGTTTCATCATTAGCCTGCTCTGCAACAAAGGGAGCTGTGAGTCATTATTAGCTCTGTGTCCTTCACACTCCGTAATAGTGAGTGGAAGTAGCAGTGTGAGAATACAGAGCCCACTGTTCCAATGCACAACTGCAGTCATGACGTAGGGAGAGAGTGTGTGGTTTGTAGTCAGTTCCGGACCGTCTCTCAGAGCCAGACATTCTCAATAACACACACTGCCACTGTGTGATTCGTTACCCGGTTTTTCAGTGGGGCTATGTTCTGAAGATGTGGACTCTTTAGGTGAAATAAGCTGACAAATCAGCGGTGTTGTCATCAAGAGTCTGGCAGACTCTCTCTGAAGGCCAGGTACTACACCCCCCCTAATCATATCACAATCAACTTTTACCAGCTGAATGTAGACACAAATGACTTATATATTTTTTTTCTGAAATATTTAACTAAATATGCAAATAAGGTGATGTCGTCTCATTAAATATGAACATATCACGCAAACCAGTTATTGTGGACACTGGATGAAGTCAGCGTAAATATTTTGTTAAGACACTACAGGACCAGACTTGTCCATTGTGGATAAATACTTTTTTCATCATTCTGTCTGTAAAAATCTACAGTACCAGTCCAAAGTTTGGACACACCTACTCATTCAAGGGTTTTTCTTTGTTTTGCCTATTTTCTACATTGTAGAATAATAGTGAAGACATCAAAACTATGAAATAACACATGGAATCATGTAGTAAACAAAGTGTTAAACAATTCAAAATATACTTTAGATTCTTCAAAGTAACCACCATTTGCCTTGACAGCTTTGTACACTCTTGGCATTCTCTCAACCAGCTTGATGAGGATTGCTTTTCCAACAATCTTGGAGTTCCCACATGCTGAGCACTTGTTGGCTGCTTTTCCTTCACTTTGTGGTCCAACTCATCCCAAACCATCTCAATTGAGTTGAAGTCTGGTTATTGTGGTGGCCAGGTCATCTGATGCATCACTCTCCTTGGTCAAATATCCCTTACACAGCCTGGAGGTGTGTTTTGGGTCATTGTCCTGTTGAAAAACAAATGACAGGCCCACTAAGCTCAAACCAGATGGGTGGCGTATCGCTGCAGAATGCTGTGGAAGCCATGCTGGTTAAGTGTGCCTTGAATTCTAAATAAATCACTGACAGTGTCACCAGCAAACCACCATCACACCACCTCCTCCATGTTTCACGGTGGGAACCACTCATGCGGAGATCATCTGTTCACCTACTCTGCATCTCACAAAGATACTGGGTTGGAACAAAACATCTCAAATTTGGGACTCCTCAGACCAATGGACATATTTCCACCGGTCTAATGTCCATTGCTCGTGTTTCTTGGCCTAAGAATGTTTCTTCTTCTTATTGGTGTCCTTTAGTAGTGGTTTCTTTGCAGAAATCCGACCATGAAGGCCTGTTTTCACACTGTCTCCTCTGAACAGTTGATGTTGTTTGTTACTTGAACTCTGTGAAGCATTTATTTGGGCTGCAATTTCTAATGAACTTATCCTCTGCAGCAGAAGTAACTCTGGGTCTTCCTTTCCTGTAGTGTTCCTCATGAGAGCCAGTTTCATCATAGCGTTTGCTGGTTTTTGCGACTGCACTTGGAGGAAATAAATTCCACAATTAACTTTTTAACAAGGCACACCTGTTAATTCAAATGCATTCCAGGTGATTTTATTAATTTTTATTTCACCTTTATTTAACCAGGTAGGCCAGTTGAGAACAAGTCCTCATTTACAACTGTGACCTGGTCAAGATAAAGCAAAGCAGTGCGACCAAAAACAACAACAGAGTTACACATAAACAAACGTACAGTCAATAACACAAAAAAATAGATGTTTCTATGTACAGTGTGTGCAAATGTCGGGAGGTAGGCAATAAATAGGCCCTAGAGGTGAAAATAATTACAATTTAGTATTGATACTAGAGTGATAGATGTGCAGACGATGTGCAAGTGGAGATACTGGGGTGCAAAAGAGCAAGAGGGTAAGTAATAATATGGGGAGGAGGTAGTCGTGTGCTATTTACAGATTGGCTGGCTGTGTACAGGTACAGTGATCGGTAAGCTGCTCTGACAGCTGATGCTTAAGGTTCGAGAGGGAGATATAGGACTCTAGCTTCAGTGATTTTTGCAATTCGTTCCAGTCATTGGCAGCAGAGAACTGGAAGGAAAGGCAGCCAAAGTAAGTGTTTGCTTTGGGGGTGACCCGTGCAATATACCTGCTGGAGCGCGTCCTACGGCTGAGTGTTAATATGGTGACCAGTGAGGTGAGATAAGGCGGTGCTTTACCTAGCAAAGACTTATAGATGACCTGGAGCCAGTGGGTTTGGCGAAAGATATGTAGCGAAGGCCAGCCAACGAGAGCATACAAGTCACAGTGGTGGGTAGTATATGGGGCTTTGGTGAATAAACGGATGGCACTGTGATAGACTACATCCAGTTTGCTGAGTAGAGTGTTGGGCTATTTTGTAAATGACATTGCTGAAGTCAAGGATCGGTAGGATAGTCGGTTTTACGAGGGTATGTTTGGCAGCATGAGTGAAGGAGGCTTTGTTGCGAAATAGGAAGCTGATTCTAGATTTAAATTTGGATTGGAGATGCTTAATGTGAGTCTGGAAGGAGAGTTTACAGTCTAACCAGACACCTAGGTATTTGTAGTTGTCCACATTATTCTAGGTCAGAACCATCCAAAGTAGTGATGCTAGTCGTGCGGGAGGGTGCGGGCAGCAATCGGTTGAAGAGCATGAACTTAGATTTACTAGCATTTTAAGAGCAGTTTGAGGCCACAGAAGGAGTGTTGTATGGCGTTGAAGCTCGTTTGGAGGTTTGTTAGCACAGTGTCCAAAGAAGGGCCAGTTGTATACAGAATGGTGTGAGGTGGATCAGACAATCACCAGCAGCAAGAGCGACATCATTTATATATATATATATATATATACACACACACACAGAGAAAACAGTCGTTCCGAGAATTGTGGGGGGCAAGATGTTGGCCGGTGTAGGGGTAGCCAGGTGGAAAGCATGGCCAGCCGTGGAAAAATGCTTTGAAATGATTGTAGATTTATCGGTGGTGACACTGTTTCCTATCCTCAGTGCAGTGGGCATATGGGAGGATGTGCTTTTATTCTCCATGGACTTTACAGTGTCCCAAAACTTTTTGTAATTGCTAGCCTTAGCGTTCCTAACTGACTGAGAATATCGGTTCCCGACTTCCCTGAAAAGTTGCATATCGCGGGGGCTATTTAATGCGAATGCAGTACGCCACAGGATGTTTTTGTGCTGGTCAAGGGCAGTCAAGTCTGGGGTGAACCAAGGGCTATATCTGTTCTTAGTTCAATTTTTTTTTATAGGGCATGCTTATTTAAGATTGAGAGGAAAGCACTTTTGAAGAGCAACCAGACATCCTCTACTGATGAGATGAGGTCAATGTTCTTCAAGGATACAAGCGAGCAGGCCTTTCTCATCGACCTGACTCGGAAGTGTTTTAAGGAGTGTGACAGTGGAGGGGTGGTCATTTGACCGCGGACCCATAACGCATGCAGGTAATGAGGCAGTGATCGCTGAGATCCTGGTTGAAGACAGCAGAGGTGTATTTAGAGGGCAAGTTGGTCAGGATGATATCTTAAGAGATTGCCCATGGTTTTGGATTTAGGGTTGTACCTGGTAGGATCCTTGATTAATTTGTGTGAGATTGAAGGCATCGAGCTTCGATTGTAGGATGGCCGGGGTGTTAAGCATGTCCCAGTTTAGGTATCCTAATAGGATGAACTCTGAAGATAGATGGGGGGTGATCAGTTCAAATATGGTGTCCAGGGCACTGCTGGGGGGTCTATAACAAGCGGCAATGGTGAAAGATTTATTTCTGGGAAGGTGGATTTTTAAAAGTAGAAGCTCTAATTGTTTGGTCACAGAACTGGATAGTATGACAACTCTGCAGGCTAACTCTGCAGTAGATTGCAACACTGCCCCCTTTTGGCAGTTCTATCTTGTTCGAAAATGTTATAGTTGGGGATGAAAATTTCAGGATTCTTGGTGGCCTTCCTAAACCAGGATTCAGATACGGCTAGGACATCTGGGTTGGCGTGTGCTAAATCAGTGAATAAAACAAACTTAGAGAGGAGGCTTCTAATGTTAACATGCATGAAACCAATGCTTTTACGGTTACAAAAGTCAACAAATGAGAGCGCCTGTGGAATGGGAGTGATGCTGGTGGCTGCAGGGCCTGGGTTAACCTCTACATCACCAGAGGAACAGAGGAGTAGGACGAGTACGGCTAAAGTTTTTAAAAAAATGGTTGTCTCGTCCTTTCGGAACAGAGAGTAAAAGGAGCAGGTTTCTGGGCGCGGAAGAATAGATTCAAGGCATAATGTACAGACAAGGAAGGGTATGGTAGGATGTGAGTACAGTGAGGTAAGCCTAGGCATTGAGTGACAATGAGAGAGGTTTTGTCTCTAAAGACACCATTTAAGCCAGGTGCGGTCACTGCATGTTTGGGGGTGGAACATAAGGCATATTTAGCAGGGCTGCAGGCTCTACAGTGAAATAAGACAAAAATTACTAACCAAAACAGCAATAGATGAGGCATATTGACATTAGGCAGAGGCATGTGTAGCCGAGTGACCATAGGGTCCAGTGAGTAGCTAGGCGTGCTGGAAGCACGGCGATTCAGACTGCTTGCAGGCTGGAGCTAGCAGATGGGCCTCAGGTGGACGTCACAATGGGAGAGCCTGTTGAAACCCCGTCGGACGGTTATGTCAGCAGACCAGTCGTGATGGATTGGCGGGGCTCCGCGTCGGCAGCAAGGGGTCCAGGCCAATTGGCAAAAGAGGTAATTGAAGCCCAGGAATTATCTGATGGATTTCTTCACCTAGCTGGGAGATGGGCCAAGCTCGAGGCTAACTGGTGCTTGCTTCGGGACAGAGACGGTAGCCATTCGGATCCGGAGTAAAGTTTCAGATGTGGGGGTGGGAATCCGGAGATGTGGTAGAGAAAAGCAGTCAGATATGCTCTGGGCTGATATTGAGCTGTGCAGGCTGGCAGGAGTTGCCCGAGCTGAGGCTGGCAGATGTCCAAGTTAACGGTGATAGCCACTGCTAGTGGTTATCACCGTTAACTGACTACTAGCTAGTAGCTAGGGGTTCCGGTTCTAAAGTGTAAAAAATGGTAGATCCATACCACATTGGTTTAGGTGGGTTGCAGGAGAGTATGTTCAGTCCGTAGGTGGAAAATGAGATAAAAAATATATATACGAAGAAAAACGATATATACGAAGAAAAACGATATATACAAGGGACGGGATGGGACAAGACAATCAAAACAGACATCCCACTGCTACTCCATCTTGGTTACCTCATGAAGCTGGTTGAGAGAATGCCAAGAGTGCAAAGGGTGGCTACTTTGAATAATCTAAAATATATTTTGATTTGTTTAACCTCTTGCTCCTACACGCAGGCGTCCCATCTAGACATCTGGAAATGCAAATGCGCTACGCTAAATGCTAATAGTAATAGTTAAAACTCAAACGTTCAAATACACATGTAGGGTATTGAATTAAAGCTACACTCGTTGTGAATCCAGGCAACAAGTCAGATTTTTAAAATGCTTTTCGGCGAAAGCATGAGAACCTATTATCTGATAGCATGTAACACCCCAAAAGACCCGCAGGGGACGTAAACAAAATAATTAGCATAGTCGTCACTACACAAACCGCACAAATAAAATATAAAACATTCATTACCTTTAACCATCTTCTTTGTTGGCACTCCTAGATGTCCCATAATCACTATTGGGTCTTTTTTTTTTATTAAATCGGTCCATATATAGCCTAGATATCGATCTAGACTGTGTGATAAAGACTGTGTGATAAACGGGGAAAAAATAGCGTCTTATAACGTAACGTCATTTTTTTAAATTAAAAAAGTCGATGAAAAACTTTCACATAAACACTTCGAAATACTTTTGTAATGCAACTTTAGGTATTAGTAAACGTTAATAAGCGATCAAATTGATCACGAGGCGAAGTATATTCTTTAGCTGTCCGTCTGGAAATAATGTCCGGGTAAATCTCAACCAAAATATCCGGTCGGAGACCGGAAGAAATGCGCTGCCTTGCGTCTGTTTGACCAAGAAACAAAGCCTAGGCAAATGACAAGACTCTAGACAATGTGTGGAAGCTGTAGGTATTGCAACGTCAGCCCCATTAAATGTGGTTCACCTTTATCAATGGGTTCAAGTCGCGCATGGATATATTTTTCCATTTTCAGTGATCAGATTTTCCTGCACTTTTCGATGAAACTCACGTTCTGTTATAGTCACAGCTGTGATTTAACCAGTTTTATAAACGTCTGAGTGTTTTCTATCCACACATACTAATCATATGCATATACTATATTCCGGGCATGAGCAGCAGGGCTCTGAAATGTTGCGCGATTTTTAACAGAATGTTCGAAAAAGTAGGGGGTAGGAGTAACAGGTTAACACTTTTTTTTGTTGTTGTTGGTTACTACATGATTCCATGTGTTCATAGTTTTGTCTTCATGATTATTCTACAATGTAGAAATAAAGAAAAAACATTGAATGATTCCAAGCTTTTGACTGGTACTATATAAAAAATGTTTGGACAGTTACACGCTGGAATTAAAATGCACATGATGAATGAGAGAATAGACTGGCTGCGTGTGTGTACGGCATCAGCTCGTCAAATTAGAAATCAAGTCTATTTTTCTCACGTCTACTTGCTGCAATGCTGGTAAAATAAGCAGATAAATTGAGTCAGTCGTTTGTTGAAAAGGAATTGGAGGAATTGTTATGATCTTTCCTAAGTAGACTAAATATGTAGTTCAATTGTATTGAGCTGTAAGCTAAGGTTTCAGCCAAATAGGCTACATATTTGAAAATAATTGCAGCCTACTTGTATTGTTTTCGATCATAGGCATGTAGTTTAGGCAGACTATGGCTGGGAAACTTGAGGAACTCCGATTTCTCAAGAGAATACTATTATGTAGATGAACGAGACTAGCTAAATTCTTTAGAAACTGCTCGGGTATTCTAGCTTCAACTCTCCTCACGTTCTTGAACTAACATAACTGTTTAGCGCAGGCAGGTACGGAGGCTCCCGTAGGACATATAAGGTGTATCAAAAGGAACACACAACAATAATTCACAAGGACTACATAGTAATGAACATAACAAATACATTTACATTTAAGTCATTTAGCAGACGCTCTTATCCAGAGCGACTTACAACTGATTTTATTATGGATTCACATGACAATTTAAGTTGGTATACACTACATGGTGTAAATGAATTGACCCTCTACTCTCTGTTTACTGCTTCCCTTGTTTCCTGCAATTACGCTCAGATCAAAGCAGATATCAGCTAGAACTTCTCCCAGGCCCGCCTCTGGGCACTGAACAGAAACGGTTTGTTTTCAGCCTATCGGCCGGTCCTCTCCTCTCCTCCACCTTAACCTGTGGCACCCTCCCCTCACACCAGTGTTCCGTCCAGCCTGGCAGAAGGGGAGAGCTGGAGGCTTTGATGTGGGCACCTCAACTGCTGCTCCGGCGGGGCTGGTTCCCACACTCTGTGGCCTAATGGATGCCACCCACCACCATTGTCCCAGAGTAGACCAAACATCTGGAGCCACGAATCAGCCTGTGTAGGTGGTTAAACCACAACACCATGAGGGGGGGACCACTGTCATTCCCAGGGCATAGGAGGCGAACTCTGGTCAATAGTTTTCACACTTCAGCATTCTACGGTACAAAGAATGTTGTACATAAGCAGAATAAAGCTTTGTTTTGTGACATGTCAATGTCATATGAGAAACATTTTTGGGGTGGACGGGGGCCTGCCTGTGTTACCCAATGTTCATTTTATGCATGCTTCCAACCAGTTGCAAAAGGGTCTGACATTTTCAATGGGAAGTTAAGCCCTGGAATTTGGGGAATCTTGCTTAAATTCATAAAAAACAACTTTTTTTGTGGGATACACATAAGGCAATTCTAGTTCTTGTGGCATATTTTGGTTAAACTATCTCCAATTCAATGGAATTACAATCCTCTGCATGCACAGGGCATTCTTCCATCACATGCGCAGTGCACTTTTACATCACATGTACAGCTGATTCTCAAGATCTTGCACTCGAATGAGATGCTATTGAGCCCACACTACTACACTGTCTGAGCCGTGGAATTGTATTGAATATTTTTATAATCTTTACAGGAAAATACCACGGGCGCACTATCTGATGTGTGGAGACATTTCCCTGCAGCTAATGTAGAAGGAAAAGCTGTGTACATTTGCAAATACTGTGCCAAATCATATGTGAAGAATGCAACAAAGATGCAGAATCATCTGGCCAAGTGCATAAAGTTCCCTCAGCGCTCGCAACAAGCGACCTCTGACAAAATTCCCTCTATTCTATTTGAGGTGAAAATGATGAATCGGACACCTTATCGATAGCAACAGCTCATGGTCCTCCTGGAATCAGAAGTTGTTTTAACTCTATGGTGGAACGTAGTCAGAGAAATGCTGATGAATGTCTTGCTCGAGCCGTGTATTCAACTGGTTCACCTCTGGTGCTCACAGGCAATGTGTATTGGAAGAGATTTCTGAGTGTTCTTTGCCCAGCATACACCCCTCCAACCAGACATGCTTTATCTATTAATTTGCTGGATACCGAGTTCAACAGAGTTCAAGTGAAGGTCAAGCAAATCATACAGAAAGCAGATGTATTGCAATCATCTCTGATGGGGTGGTCGAATGTTCATAGGCAAGGAATAATTAACTACATCTCCACCCCTCACCCAGTATTCTACGAGAGCACAGACACAAGGGACAACAGACCCACCGGTCTCTACATTGCAGATGAGCTGAAGGCAGTCATCAATAGCCTTGGACCAGAGAAGATATTTGCACTGGTGACCGACAATGCTGCGAACATGAAGGCTGCTTGGTCTAAAGTGGAGGAGGCCTACCCTCACATCACACCCATTGGCTGTGCTGCTCATGCATTGAATCTGCTCCTCAAGGACATCATGTCACTGAAAACAATGGATACACTCTACAAGAGAGCCAAGGAAATGGTTAGGTATGTGAATTGGTCATCAAGTTATAGCAGCAATCTACCTCACCAAGCAAAGTGAGAAGAATAAGAGCATCACATTGAAGCTGCCCCAGCAACACCCGTTAGGGTGGTGTTGTCAACATATTTGACAGTGTCCTGGAGGGGAAGGAGTCTCTCCAAGAAATGGTCATATCAGACTCTGCCGATATGGACAGCCCCATCAAGAGGGTCCTCCTGGATGATGTATTTTGGGAGAGAGTGGTAAGCAGCCTGAAACTCCTGAAACCTATAGCAGTAGCCATTGCATGGATTGAGGGAGACAATGGCATCCTGTCTGATGTTCAGACTCTACTTGCAGATGTGAGAGGAGAACTCCGTACTGCCCTGCCCACTTCACTGTTGCTCCAAGCAGAGGAAACTGCAGTTCTAAATACATAAAAAAGCGTGAAGACTTCTGCCTAAAGTCCATACACGCCACGGCGTACATGTTGGACGCCAGGTATGCTGGCAAGAGCATCCTGTCTGGTGCAGAGATCAACAAGGCCTATGGTGTCATCACTACCGTGTCTCTCCACCTTGGCCTGGATTAGGGTAAGGTTGTTGGCAGTCTGACGAAGTACACTTCCAAGCAAGGTCTTTGGGATGAAGATGCAATATGGCAGTCGTGCCAACATATCTCATCAGCCACCTGGTGGAAGGGACTTTGTGAATCTGAGGCTCTTTCCCGTTGCCTCCATCATCCTCCAAATCCCACCAACATCAGCCGCCTCAGAGCGCAACTGGCCCTTGTTTGGGAACACGCACGCAACAGGCTGACCAATACAATGGTTGAAAAATTGGTGGTCATCCGGGCAAATTTTTAACTTTTTGAGCCTGAAAACGAACCATCCTCAAGGTTGGAAAGTGACAGTGAAGATGAGGCCTAAGAGTCTGATGTTCAAGAGGTGGACATTGATGAGGTCCAGGGAGATGACATGGAAGCCTGAGCGGAAGACATCCAAAGCTTTAGTTTCTAGACTATCATTTTGCAGATATATGTTGAAAATGTTTTTGGGAGATGCGAGGGATCATTGGAGTGAAATCATCCCATTTGAAGAGTCAACTCATTTAATTAAAGTTCAATTCGTAACTAAATCGTTAATTTTATTTATATTGTAAGGATTTAATCATTTGCAATTATGTCTACTTATGATAAGGTAAAAGGTCAATGTTTCTGTCTCCATCTGATTTGTTAAATATATGCAATGCAAGAAACATCTACATTTAAATGGTATTTATTTGCTTCTATATTCCCACGGAATGTTTCCACCTCCTGAATATTCCCCAAAATGTGCAACCCTAGTTAAGGGTCAAGAAGATTGTTCTGAGAGAGATAAAGAGAAAGTTGATCAGAGACAGCACGCTCAAGTGTTTTGGAAAGAAAAGAAAGAATGGATACAGGTCTATAGGTTTTGATATCAGATGAGTCGAGTGGGCAGGTTGGCCAGACCTCACTAGTTGTAGGATGTCATCTGGAGAGAGAGGGGAGAAAGAGGTCAAGGCGTAGCGTAGTTCTGTGTGAGGGAGACCAGTGGACTCAATGAGTAGCGGATGTCATCAACATTTTATTTTCAAAGTGATTGACAAAGTTGTCCGCGGGGGGTGGGGGGGATAAAGGAGGGAGGAGCAGGTGGAAAAGAGTTTCCAAGGGTTCGAGGCAGAAGCTTGAAATGGCTGCCTCAGATATACCACAGATTTATAGTTCTCACTCTTTCTTGAGGGGGTTGAAGTTGTTAACGTTGAGAAAACAAAGGTGCTACGGTAGTCAAAATGACTTGTGGATTTTGATATCCTTATTTGACAAATGGATCAGGATGGCAGGATGTTTTGTATGTGAAAGGAAGTGAGCTGAAATCTTTTTATAACTTCGTTATGTGATTTTGATAAAGCCCTCTTAGATTTGGATTCCCTGCATTCCTAAAGCTTAAAACCGCTGACAAGTTTAAAGATGGCAACTTTGAGACTTTCCTTTCCTCCTAATCCCTGCCTACTACAGATGGCTGTTGATGTGTACCCTAGTTGGTTGACCACTTGGCTGGATCCCTTCTTGAATGAGAAGGGGTAGTATTTTACATTTTGCAACAGTTATTTAGGAACAGTAGTTTTGTCTCCGGATTCACAGACACCCAAATATCACCTATGTACATTTTGACGGCCTGTTGATTAACGAGACACACTTCCTCTTATTATTATCATTGTAATTGTTTTACATTGTCTCAATGGGCCACTAGGCTATAAATAGGAGCTATGTGCAATGGTCAGGTCACTCTGAGGAAGACGTCAGCTTGAAGTCGAAACATCAGTCACCTGTTCGCATCCTGTGCAATGGATTCAAATGGGCAATAACAAATCAATCCTTTTTACCTCGAATTAGTCCTTTTGGAAGGTTTTCTTGGTAAACCATTCTATTTGGAGGGTGATGTTGGATCGCTCCCTACGTTTAAACTATATTTACTACAGATATGTTGTGTGTTGAGAACCAGCTTATTTCATAAAACTGAGTCTAAATATCAAAATGTTCTCTTCCCTCTCCAGCTGTGTCCAAGTGGAAGAGCACCATGCCGTGGACATCGATGTTTACCACTGTCCCAAATGTGATGTCCAACACGGACCCTCCTTGAGTAAGTACCACCACACACTCTGTCACTTTGTATTACTCCAGCACGGTTGATTTAATATTTGGCTCTCCACTAGACGTCTGACCTCACAGAGCATACGGCGGGCGCATTAGGGTAATTGAATGATGGTGTAATCATCAAATTGAGATTGAAGATGGCCCTTGTTCGGCTGGAGATAATGTGGGCTTTATGATCTTCTGAAATGGTTTATGGAGACAATCCATAATGCCAGACTTCTATGTCCCTCAGACCCCTGCAAACTTGGTGTAGTATCTTCTCTGTTTGATCATTGACTCTGACGGTTGAGGAGTTTTACAACTCGCTGTCTTGTCTTCCCAGTGAAAAAACGTAACAACTGGCACCGGCATGACTACACAGAGCCTGACGATGGCAGCAGGCCGGTGCAAGCAGGGACCTCTGTGTTTGTACGAGAGCTGCAGAACAGGACCTTTCCCAGGTACTGAAGGAGCCACGATCTTGTAGAATTAGTCGATGTAGATTGCCAATAATGTAATATAAATGCCCCTCTTTCCTTTGTTGCAGTGCGGATGAAATCATGGTACAGATGCAGGGCCATCAGGTAACACAGAAGTACCTGGAGAAGCAGGGCTTCCGCTACCCCATCACCGTTCCCAAACTGGATGGACTTGGTCTCAAGCTGCCCCTCTCCAGCTTCTCTGTAAGGGATGTGGAGGAGTACGTTGGTAAGAGGAGAACATTTGAAAAATAGACTGCTTTCTGGACACTTCTCGATTGGCGTTAAGGCGGCACTAGTGTGAAACGCACACTCATTGGCAATTTTCACTTGTAAAACCCAGCGCTCTGCTTTTTTCCAACCTTTGTGCAAGGGTTGTTAATGTACCTGTCTACCATCAGCTGCCTTGCTCTGAGGTAGGTGTTGAACTCTGAAGTGTCCTTAAAAAAACATGCACCTGTATGCCAATTTCAGCCAGTGCAACTAGAGATATTTAACACCGACCAAAAGCTGGTCTTAGCAGTAAAGCGATTTGCTGATGGCATTGAATTTGTCAGCGGAGGCGCACACAGTAGGCTTATTGAAAATATCATAATCAGCAAAAGATTTAATGAAATCCCCCATTTTCATGTATTTTTCTCCATCTTCTATGAAATGTATGGACTCTGCATTAAAGGTGACAGTGACTGTAGGAAGCCTGTTTAGGATCATCAAGTTATTTTAAAAAGACTGCTATCAAAAAATGCCTCTTCCACTTTCCCTTGTTGGATTTCTGTCAAATCGCGGGAATTCCTATCACTGTCCATGGTTCTGGATCCGCATGTAGGCTATATTTGCCTGTTTGTTTACCTTTCACGTGGCAAAGTTACTACTGTCCATATCAACTGTGATGGTTGGCTTAGTGGTTTGAACATACAATGCATTTACGAAAAGCACTCAAAGGTATAAAAAATATTATTATTTTTCTCCCCAATTTTGTGATATCCAATTGGTAAGTGAGTCTTGTTCCATCACTGCAAAGGTCGAGAGCCATGTGTCCGCCGAAACACGACCCCACCAAGCCACGCTGCTTTTTGACACTGCTCGCTTAACCCAGAAGCCAGCCGTACCAATGTCTCGGAGGAAACACCATACAGCGACCGTGTCAGCGTGCATGCTCCCGGCCCGCCACAGGACTCACTAGAGTGAGATGGGACAAGGACATCCCGGCTGGCCAAACCCTCCCATAACCCGGACGAAGCTGGGCCAATTGAGCGCCGCCTCATGGGTCTCCCGGTCGCGGCCGGCTACAACACAGCTTGGGATCGAACCCGGTCTGTAGTGACCCCTCTAGCACTGCAATGCCTTAGAGTGCCTTAGACTGATGCGGCACTCGGGAGACGCCCTCATACTCAACTCTGGACCTCGAAGCCATGTCCACTAATTTAGACCTGGAATACCAGGTGGGTGCAATTAGTTATTGAAAACCAGCAGTAGTGCGGACCTCCTTGGGTAAGAGTTGAATACCCCTAGTCTATAGCCTAAGACTTCCATGTTGAAGCCAATTTAATGTAGAACACTAGATAGGCTACATGTTTGTTGTAACTGTTGTAGGGTTAGGCTATTGTATAGTTTATTAAATAGTAGCCTAGATAGGACAAACATTATAGTAGCCTAGATAGGACAAACATTATAGGCTACTCCTGACAAAAAGCTCTTGGCCTTAGGCCTACGTGTGCCTGTTCATGGAACGAGAGATGCAATGCTTGATATCATGATTCTGACCCCATCCTATTTAGAAATATAGTTGCCGTTTAAAAAAAACCATATTGCTTGTTTTAGTTTAATTGGATTAAAAACCAAACTTATTAGACGGATTCACTGTCCATGGCTTTGTTAGAATGCATGGCTCGCATGCAATGCATTTTAGAAGCTGTCTGCTATGTTTGGAGAGGTGCGAAAATGATCTCTAACATGGTTCCATGATGTTTATAAAACATTATATTTGGGTGCAGTAAGTGGACCCCCCCACCCCTTTTATCTTTACATTGGATCTGTTTCCAGTTCTTTTTAAAAGTGTAGATATGGGTAAAACTATCCCTAGTCTACGTTGTCATAATATTATATGCCCACGGGGAGCAATTATGGAGCCTGTAACTGTATTTAGACACAGCCTACTTAAAACAAGTTGTTTTATTAGAATCATTCACTGTCTTTTTAGGTCTTATTTAATATTGTGTAATGTTTGGCATAGCTCAGACAAGGCAATTTACAGTAGGCCTATATCAGTTTGAATGCTATGTTTTAAAATATATATATATTTTTTTATTGAAGCTATGCAATTACCCTACTTAGAACAATGTGGATTGCAAACATGTTCAACATAATGATCTAATGTTTATAAATTTATTATGGACTAATATTCGATTTGTAGTTGATATAAAAATACCTTAAGCAACCACATATTTAGCCATGAAGCATGTTCTCGTTGGCCAGTGAAGGGCCAAGCCTCGACACACCTGCAACTAATTTATTCATCAAAACCCAGCCCTTTTTCACCACCGCCAGCTATTGCGCCCATAATTCCCGCTGTGAAAATAGCTCAAATATTTCTGATACACCCCACAACCTGCAACGCTACCACCAGCACTAAGATGTACCATTACATTAGGTTTGTTCAAATGGAGCCCTCTCACCGAGTGTGCTATTTTGGTGCCTTTGTTTTCTTTGTGTACATTTTACAGTGACATACTTGTTTTCTAAACAGACCCATTTTCAAAAGAATTGTTTCAGTGTGCTAATGTTCTGTTTCTATGTACACCAGCTCTCTAGACATTTCTGGACCGTTTACCGCTGAGTGGGATGTTTAATCAAACGTGTTTGTTAATGAGATGCTAGCTGAGCATCTTGTCGAGGGTTAAATATTAATCCTAAGTGCTTGCAGTGAAACGTGTCTGTACATTACTGTAACTTAATGTGCCTCGGGACCATCTCAGTTCACAGAGCTGAGAGGTTCACTGGGTCCACCTTTTTACATGTTACATTAATCCACCAATAATGAAATAAGTGTGTCGCTAAAAGTGGCTTAGCTTACGGAGCACCGTGGTTTATCACCTCTCTCCACTATTGAGAGTCTGGTACTTATGAGATCACCTTACATCCCCGGTACATTATCAGACATCTCAGGTTTATGTCCGGCTAAGTTCCTTTTAGGTTCAAATTACGTTCACTCTGCTCCTTCTGTCTACACAAACAGAAAGAGCGGAGACAAAACCGTCCCACTATTGCTGCTAACCTGAGAATTTGTCCCTGTGACCAGTGTATCATATTACCATAACCAGAAGACTACTAAAAGTGAAGCACTGGCCATTGTTTTTCTTAGCATGGGATTTATTGTGTCTCTGGGTTTTTTTCTTTCATGCCCACAGTCATGGTGTGATATTCGAACTGTAGATATTCGAAAAGATTAATGGTATGGTCCTCCTTTTTGGGAACTCAGGCTCCAAATTCGATCTCACATCTGTGTCAGAGATGTGTGTCAGAGACATTCTGCCCACTCCTCTGTTTCTGAGCAGCATATTATTTGTCACTGGCAGAAGAACAGTCTTCCATTCTCACAGTGATATGTTGTGGTTTTCATGGCTCTTGGACTCCTGAAAGCTCCTTGGATTAGGCATAAGCCTGTGGAGTTATCAGTCTAGGTTGAGGTGTCAGCCTGACAATGACTGTCAAATGGTTTAATGTATTCATGTGGGTCTCTTTTGGGGGTTTATTAGTTGGAAAATATTCTTTAACATTGTTCATCTTCACAATGTTTAAATGCCCCGTGCTTAACCAAGCATTCACCACAGGCCAGCTGCCCAAGCTCATCCATTCACCTCAGTTGGCACTCTGCCTACTAGGCTCAGCAGGGACCTGTAAGTATTGAACAATATGTTTTTTCCATGGCCGTCTCTCCATTTACCCTAATGGCAAACCTGTTGTAAAGTGTCTTTTGTCCTTTTGGAGCATGGTTTTAACATCACACTTTCCAAGTACCTCAGACCTGGGACCAGCACCACCCTGTCTGTTCTCCAGGAGACCTGTGCTCCTAGTCCCTGACTGTGTCACTGGATGGAAAGATAATTGCTAAAATGAGGACCATAAATATTCGCCCAGAACATTGGTGGCTGGAGAGATTTTTTTGCCCCAACTTGTCGTTGGTGGTTCTACGCCCAGGCAGCTCCCCTTCCCATCTGTACACTAGTGCTCCTCTGGCTGTTCTCTGTATGTGAGGCTGCTCTGCCTCCAGCTGTTCCCTTTCATCAGGTGGTGGCCAGCAGGGCCAAACAGGGCTGTCCTTGCACAGCCACCAGCTGTCCTGTCATGCCCTGTGTTAACTGCAAGTCTGTTCACAACCCCCCACTGCCATTTTTTTTTTTTGCAGTTTGCCAGCTGTACACAGGTGGTGTTATTGACACACATGAAAGACATTAGCCAACCCTTACTAGGCTCCTCCAGCTTCCATCAATGGAAGGACAGTAATGGGATGCGGAGAGATTGCCTTGAATGCTTCAATGCACTTCCTTCAGGAGTATTATGGGGATTCTGAAAATGTCAGCAAGCTTCACTCCTTGCACCCTCCATCATTGGACATCTGCGCATGAGAACTGTAGTCTGTCTCTGGCTGGCCCTCTGTCTGGGCTGGGGTGAGGGTGGTGGATTAGACCTGTGAGTATCCCTGGTAGATTTCAATATATTACAGTATTTTTAGAAGGCAGGTTTAGCATGTACTGGCCAGTAGTACTGTGCAGTAATGGGGCGATCCTGTAATATCATATCAAATCCACCTGGCCCCTGTCCTTACTTAACATACTACATTCTACAAGTGTTAATGCCTGTCCCATCCCATCTTGAACTTCCTCCAGACTACTTTCTGCATCACAGAAACCATATTCTAAGCTGAAGCATTACTTTCTTGCAGGTGGTGACAAAATTGTGGATGTCATTGATGTTGCCAGACAGGCAGACAGCAAAATGAAGCTTCGAGAGTTCGTCAAGTATTACTACAAACCTTATCGGCCAAAGGTGCTGAACGTGATCAGTCTGGAGTTTTCAGACACCAAGTAAGTATTGGTTACTTTTCGCTATTAACACATATATCCTGCTACTGCTTTGATCATTGTATAATTTGGATTCACTTACATATTTTTAGGATTCACCGAATTTTCACAATTTTTAGAATGATCCTATTTGTTATGTAAATGGGATATTATAGAAGGGTCCAGGCACGTATTTTTTTCCGATTTCACTTGGTTTTGAGAAACTTACCCCACCCGCAATAGACTTCCTCATTGCTTGTTCTGTGGTATGGGAGTCACGGGAAAACAGGAACTAAGGCTCAAAAAACACCAAAATATATCATTTTTAAAATGACAAACCTCTCAGTATAGTGATGCAGGTCTTTAGATGTTGTACACATGAAATTGTGTAATTCCGAACTTTATCCCCAACATTATAGTCCATTTTGTGCGGTTTCCTTCCTACTGTGCTGCGTGGGCTACACAGAGAAGCAGCACAGCTGGTAGAATAAACCACTCTAAATTGGCAAAGAGGTGGGGAGAAATTCATTATATTAAATGAATGTTCTTGGTAAATGCCTGGTTAATTTGGTGAACAGTGATGGATAGATATGAAGCTGTGTAAAGTGATGAACAATACTGCCTCATTAGAGTGCAGTAATAGGTGTATTGAAAGATGAGTAGCGTTAAAAACGAATCAGCCTTTACTGGTAGAACTTCCCTAAACACTCCTTTATATCCTCTCAGGATGGCAGAGCTGGTGGTGGTGCCTGATATCGCTCAGAAGATGTCCTGGGTTGAGAACTACTGGCCAGATGACTCCTTCTTCCCCAAGCCTTTTGTCCAGAAGTACTGCCTGATGGGGGTGAAGGACAGCTACACAGACTTCCACATAGACTTCGGAGGCACATCCGTGTGGTACCACGTACTCTGGGTAAGCTGTGGAATTGCTATGCTCAGCATGATTTATATATTGACAGACAGCAGTGTATCCCTTTTGTAAAATGTGCTAGGGTTTAGGCACCAGAGTTGTTTATAGTCTTCTTCAGGGCGTTTTTGCGTTGATTATGTAGTCTGACAGCCTAGCTTGAATATCCTCATGCTTCTCCTGAGGTTTGTCACCCCTCAAGTGTTTTACTGTAGTACCACTGACTACATGCTGGGTCTTGTTAATTTGCCTTCCCTGAAAATCTCCCCCTCCAGATACACTTGTGTAAATTGTTTTGTATTATTAATAATTCCATTGCACTGGAATAATGTTCTGCTAATTTAAAAAAAAATATATTTTTTTTTTTTCTTCTCTGTCCTGAAGGGAGAGAAGATCTTCTACTTGATCAAGCCAACCCAGGCTAATCTTGCACTATACGAGGCGTGGAGTTCCTCCCCCAACCAGAGCGAGGTGTTCTTCGGCGACAAGGTGGACAAGTGCTACAAGTGTGTGGTGCCGCAGGGAACCACTGTCCTCATCCCGACAGGTTAGGAGAAGCTACGAGAAGCAGCGGTCTCCTTTTCCACCACAGGACAAAGTCAGGTTTTTTTTTTTAAAGGAACTTGTCTGAGTTCAAAGGGTTTAAGTTGCTCTACTGTTGCAACATTCCTCGTGAACAGCACTATATTTCCAAAGCTCTGCTGCAGACACAAGGGCATTCAAAAACACGAGCCGTAAAGCTGCTTTTCCATTTAGCACTGAGCGGAGCAGCTAGCCTTTGATATAGCGCCTCACAGGAAGACCTGTGTTATTTGTGTCTTCCACTGTGCGCTCTGAAGGGCCTGAGTGGACCTCCTCTGTCACCGAGGACAATAGCACCACATGACACCCACTGTTGTTCACAGAACTTCCCTACATCAAATATATATGGTCTTTCGATTACATGGCAAGTCAAATAGGTGATGACACGCCAAAATGAATTGATGCACATCATGTAAAAGGGCATATTTAATTATTTGATCCAGTTTCTCTAGCCACAGGGTGGAGAAGCAGATTTCCAAGTTATTTATAGTGACATTTTTTTGACTTGAGGGAAACACAGCTTCCCACAAGGCTGCTTTTCCCCGTTGGATTGCTGGGGATGTGAAAGTTCTCTGGACTGATGATGCTAGCAGACACTGAGAGCGTGAGATTCTTAGTGGCTCCCTGCTGGGAGAGAGCCCTGGCCCAGTTCCATATTGGGTTACACACACACACACACACACACACACACACACACACACACACACACACACACACACACACACACACACACACAGGTCCTCAGTACATAAACGCATAAAACCACCATTCCCCAGAGGAAGATGTCATTGTACAAATACAACAAATCTGTGTCTATTTCCTGATGTCAAAAATGAATGTTAATTTTTTAGTAAAGAGTATTTGATCATTTTAACTGTGGCACAATGATCCATCAGCATGGGCCCACCTGCTTTTGGATGACAAATTATGATTTCATGAACTGCATTCAAATGGTTTATTGCGGGAAGCCAAAGGCCCCTGGTAGGGAAGGTCACATGGTTGGGCTCTTGATGGCTGATATGTAGCAGACAGGCAGCGGATGAGAGAGGACCCCAACCGTTATCAGCCATCCATATAATCACTTGAGTGGCTCCCGTCCTCCCTCTGCTGGGGCCACAGCAGCTCTCTGTGCACCCTCCATGGCCGGGCATTTATAATGTTTAGGGCCTCCCAGCCCAGCATCGTCACGCCTCTGTGGATGCGCTGCTGCAACGTGGAAGGTTTTTCAACCATTTCCTAAACCCTTTGATGTGGCTGAAACACAGCTGGAGAACAAGAATTCCAAATGAAATGTTGGATTTATTGCATGTTTGTCTTCTGCCTGCTACTGGCCTTTTGCTCCACATCTGTGGGTCAGCTGTTGATGTGGTCTATCCTCCTCTGTGTTCCCCAGGATGGATCCATGCTGTTCTCACCTCTCAGGACTGCATGGCGTTCGGAGGGAACTTCCTCCACAATCTCAACATAGGCATGCAGCTCAGGTGAGCACACAGAAAACCCTCTGCTCATTCTGTTGCCTTTCTTTACTTTTGTAGAGCAATAACATTGAAATAATGAATGGCTAAATACACCGCTCTTACCTTCTGCTCATTTTAATGGCCAGCAATGAAGTGGTGTGTGTGTGTTTGACCTCGGTTGCTGCATCCTCAACTACAGGTGTTATGAGATGGAGCGGCGGTTGAAGACTCCTGACCTATTCAAATTCCCTTACTTTGAGGCCATCTGCTGGTATGTGGCAAAGAATCTACTGGAGACTCTAAAGGGTGAGAGAAATACAACTTGGAGGAAGAGTTTGTTGCTGTGTCGGTGATGTCCCCTTTTGGTAACTTTCTGCACTTTTTTTTGACATCCTTCTCATATGATTCCTGGCTTCTCAGAGTTACGAGAGGATAACTGCCAGCCCCCAGCCTACCTGACAGAAGGAGTGAAAGCCTTGATTACTGCACTGAAGAACTGGCTGAAGCGAGAGGTAAGATACTACAGGAAACCTTATTTGTAGACGCCAAATCAGCTTCTTTTGTGCGTGTAACATCTGACTACAGAATAGGACGTTTGGTCACATTATATACATTCTAATGTCAACTACATTGGGCTCCTTCTATAAAGGTCAATAGTGGGCAGGTTTTATCCAATGTGGTGGTATGACTAAGACCAGGCTGGGAAACTGTAACCACCATCTGCAGACAGACTGTACGAGCCCTCATTGTCCCAACGCTCTCTGCCTCTCCTCAGGTCACAGAGCCGGCCAGCGAGGTCCCGGACCATATCAGACCCAACCGTCTAATTAAAGAACTCACAAAGGAAATCCGCTACCTGGAGGTAGGGCCTTGTGATGGGGCTGGGAGAGAGGGCCTCAAGCTGTTATGTGACGACTTGGAGCTGGTTCTAAACAATTTGTGTTCCGAGTAAAAGGCTGTCCCTCATTCTTTTTTTATTTCCATTTTTCTCTTTTCTAAGTACCAGGTCAAAGGCACTGTGTTTCTTTCAAGCTGGTTATTGCAGCGTTCTGGTTCTGTACTGACTAGTATCTCTTCTTAACCACAGGAGGAGCAGCAGAGTGGTGCTGGAGGTAGCAAGCCAATGAAATCTCAGGGAAGTGGAGGATGCCCGCTGACTCGGTCGACTCTGGACCGGGCTAGGCATCATGCTCGCAGGACTGCCAGACGGCTACGGCACCACCACCATCATCACCACGCGCCCAAGACGCCCTCCAACCTGGAGATCCTGGAGCTGCACACGCGACAGGTGCTCAAGAGGCTGGAAGTGGGACCCTTTGAGGAGGTGAGGGTACTGACACACTACCATCTCCCCCATGCTGCTTTGGTCTAACCCAATGTGCAACTCCTACACTGAGGCTAGGTTAATTATCAACTTTTGTTAAAGTAAATCTCTATGCTCTTTTCGCAGGATGCCCCGTTCAGCTCCACGGTGACGGCCAAGTTCAACAAAGCATCTGTGGCATCTGCTGCAGCTGTGGAGCGGAGCCTGGACAACAACCTACGTCTGGTGATGTGCCACGGCCGGATTATCAGGTGAGCCAGAAGAACCCCACCCCCTCCCTGGCACCCTTGGCCCCCGGCTGCCTGTGACCTTTTCAAGGAAGGAGCCAAGGATCTGGAGCCTGGGTTAATGGTTCCTCTGCCAGCCAGCATCTCTCTGCTCGCACGCTAAGTCCTCAGTCATGCATCACCTCCCAACAGGTAGAGCAGTGACTCAATCTACTCACCATCCAACACCTCCGGTTGGCTTTGATAATGCTCACGTTACTGGCTGCGATCTTAACATGTTACAACACAGAGCTGGTGTTGTACAGCCTAAACATGTTCGGATGGACCACCTGCACTATGCAATCTTTACATGTTTCAACTCACCACTTACATCAAAATGTAGCCTAAATAAAATGAGGTAAAATGGCTTTCAGTGCCAAATTCTGTTGTTTGCCTCCAGGCTTTTTCTCCCATTCTTACTAGTGTGTGTATGTGTGCACAGAGATGAGCGTTGTCACACCAAGGTGAAGAATAGTCCGGTGTGGGAAGGTGAGAGGACTGGTGGCCACCAGTTGGGAGGGGTCCTGGTGAAAACAGAAATCAATGACACCATGCAGGAACAGCACAGAGACCCAGAGAGAGGGGAGATACCGAGCTCGCTCAGCAGTGAGTCGAACTGGTCAAGTCACCGGCTGTCAATCAACGGTTTAGGTAGGCTCATCTTTGAAAGCCAGAGATTTCAAATGAAAAGTTAAAATTCGATTGCAGAGATATGTAATTCATCCTTTTTTTTTTTTTTTTCTCAGAGTTTTTCGAAAGAGTGAATTCCGATCTGAGGAAAGGAACCGCGGTGTACTCCGACATCTCAGACTCTGAGTCCGAAGAGCGTTGCTCTACACAGGTAACTAATCGCACGTCCTCCCCAAAGGGCCCGGTCTCTCCTTCACACAGAGGAAGAGTTTTTAAGTTATAAAGGCTGACACATCTGTGTGACCTTGTGCAGAAAAGGGACTCTGGGAAGGATTCAGGGAGCTCAGATGAAGAGGATAAGGAGCTGTGCAGGACAGAGCGAGGCACAGGCAGTGTGACGGACCTGCAGCAGGCCAGCCAGGCCCTCAGCCACCAACACAGACCACTCAAAGGGTACGGGGACACATGGATAAATGGACCAAATGGCCTTCTTGTTCTACGCATTCTGTATGCAATGCAATTCAATGCAATAGGAATCCAATGGGGAGACATTAGTATTACATTAGCCACAGTGGCTGAGGAGTCATACATGAATCATTCATTATCCAGTTGAGTTAAGAAATTAAATGAAGTTGTTCCTTTACTTGCTGGCCTTTGTAGAGAACATCCTACCTCGCCAACCACAGAAGAGGAGGCTGTTGAGGGCATGCTGTCCATGGCAGGGCTGCTGTACCCTCAGCGACCAGAGGAGAGTAGCACTGCCCAGGAGCCCTGGTGGTCCAGCCCAGCCCATCGCTCCCCTGACTGTGGTGCGCTACAGTCCTGAAATTCTTATAAACATCAAGGTCTCAAGGACAGAAAGTAAACTTTCCCTGTGATTGTCCTGTAGGTGAAAGAGAGCCTGCGTCAGGGGAGGAGAGCCAGGATTCAGACAGCAACTCCACACTGAGCCTTCAGGTAATGACAATAGCCAAGGTTGAATGGGTCATGACTGCACATGCTGATGCCGACACCTCTAAAGACTGACGTCTCTATTTTGAGGACATCAGAATCACTCACTCTGTATTGGAATTACTAATCTTCCTCTATAGGTAACAAGTTGGGATCTAATGTAAAGTAACAATGTCTCCCTGTCCTTTAGGATGAGCGGAGGGCCCAGCAGCATATGCGTAAGGAGTGTCGAGCTGAACTCAGCCAGAGGATCCAGGAGAACAAGAACTTCATGGACAGTCAGAGCAGTGGGAGTAACAGCAGCGAGGCCTGGGGGGACCAGAGCCCCTCTCGGGCTGCCTCTAGCCCCCTCTGCCTGGACCCCAGCCCAGGGACTGACTATCAGTACTGTGAGACCACTCTGTCACCCCCCCTGCACCCCTCCAAGAGGTCCGCCCCAAACACCCCACCCATCAGTAATCAAGCGACTAAAGGTTTGACTCCATATTTTTATTTGACCTAGTTATTAATCTATAGTAGTTGAAATGAGTGTAGCATTCTTGTTCTCTCTCCTCCTTTTGTTATTGATCTCTGTGCAATGTTTCTTCTTCTCAGGAAAACGTCCTAAGAAAGGTATGGCCACCACCAAGCAGAGACTGGGGAAGATTCTCAAGCTGAGCAGGAACAACCACTTTTTGCTATAGCACTCAAGACCCTTATGTCCCCAGTAAAAACTTTAAGGAACAACTCGACCCCTGCCCATATACTGAGGATGCGTCTCTTTCAGCTTCGACTCTCACATTCTATCAAAAATCATCGCTTGGATGGACTGCCCTGAATCACTGACTCCACATGCTAGATGACAAAGACACGAGCGAGTGCACCGTTTGCCATGGTGAAGTGATGGTTCCGCTGGAAAAACAACTGCATTAACATTGGATTGTATATGTTCTAGTCATCAAGAGGGAGACAGTACATTTGGCTTTGTTTCAGAGTTGAAGCACCGCAACAACACAGGATTGTCCAAAGATGCATGGCAGTGGGAATTTAAATTACGTCTTTTGATACAACAACTTTGCATCTGAGCCACACGCTTTTGTATCTGTTTTGGCTGGTGCTTTACCCAAGGCTTGCACTAGCCCTTCCAACCAACACTACTTGTTATGCCACGACAAGCAAAACATGTTGTGCTTAAGCCGAGAATGGCAAGTGAAGATGCTGCTTTCTGCTACCTGGTTTTCATCACCTCTTTGGGAGATTGTCTTGTGTTAGTCTGACTGAAGAGCAAGAATGGTGCTATGGTGTTGGAACAAATTTGAAATGGTGCTATAGTGTATATTCATGCTATCCTTTTTGCCTAGCCTCCTGTCACGATCACAACAGTGATTGCATTTGAGAGAGGGGGGAGATATTTTGATGCAGCACTCTAGTCACCTTGCCTTATCAGCCTCCCAGTATGTAAAAAGCTATCTATGAATCCTAATGCATTAAGCCATTCCAAAAAATACCTCTCCCACCACATTAAGAATACTGCTTCTGTTTACTAAAAGAGTTACGAGCCTTACTGCTCTATAGTTGATCATATCAAATGTGTTCCTTTGGTGCCATCTATTGGTCAAATTAGGGCAGGAGCTTGAGAGTGCTGTTATTATTAAGGGTTTCTGAAATTGCAAAAAGCTTTTATATAAAGTAAAAAATGTACAGAATTTATTTACAGAAAATAAGTTATCCATAATTTATTTCACTTTCTCTTTTGGTGTTTATTGTTCTGTTTCTTTTGCTGGTATTGAATTCTGTAATGAGGGGGGGGGAGTTAATGACTATGACAATCCTGTTACGATAGATAGTGTAACGGATGTGGGATTTTCTTCCCTAAGATGTTGTATACTTTGCCTCTTACATTTGTATGGGTGGATTTCAGCTAAAATCTACAAAAGATTATACACATTTCCTATCTTCTAGTTGGGCTAAGTATGATACTTTGATTAAAAAAGATTGGTCAAGAGCATTTGGCTGTTTGTATGAAATTGAAAGAATATTTATTTTTTTATAAATGTGTCAAAGGAAAAATCCACTCAACTGTATTTTGGCTTTTTTTTTTTTTCATTGGTCCACTGTTGATACCGTCCCAAAATGTTTTGCATGTCAGAAGTCAAGTTTTCAAGATAGGATTTTCAAGAAGCAAAGTGTCACTTGCCGCATCAAGTGACACTTTGCTTCTTAAAATCCTATCTTGAAAACTTGACTGCTGACATGCAAAACATTTTGGGACTGTATCAACAGTGGACTAATTTTTTAAAAAAGAGTGGATTTTTTTCTTTAAGTGACAGAAGTTTGCTATTGTATGTAATTAAGGCTACTGATCCAGTTATTGTTAAAGGGTATGCTTATTTTCCCTGTCACTATATATACCCTCATATTGGCTTGAAAGACCTCAGGTTGGATTTTGAATTGGTCTTTTTTTTGGTGATAATGCCAAAAATGTGAGCACCATGAATGGCTTGAAAGACCTCTTACATTTGTAGTGTGAGATTGCTCCAGTTTGTCTTTCTCAGGGACCCATGCTCTTGACTTAAGAAACGTTTGTTTTGATAAGCAACGTGAAATGACACATCATCGTGGACACATTTTCTGATCATTGATCTATTCACTTTTTTTTCTCTTTTTTTTTTAAAAAATGTGTAGTTGGTATTACAAGTGTCACTAAGAACCCTTTTAGTTGTACCCTTGAGTCCTTTTTTTTTATAGAAATGGAATTATGTAGCCTGTCCAACTTTCATTCCAAAATCGTGTTTTTATTTCATGTTAATTGTTGTCACTTCAAACCGTGAATGGTGGACAAAGTTACGACTGCTCAGGGCTGTTTGATGGTGACCGTTTTCTAGACTAAGAACTTCAAATATTTAGGTCGACCCAAAGGAATATAAAAACATTTATTTCATTTGGCACAGAGCATGCCAACAGAGGGGACCCCAAGTAAAATTAAGCCATCACTAAATCTTCACTATTCTCGTGTGCTACCTGGCAAGACATATTGCACTAACTTCCAGGTTTAAGCATGTCAAATAGCTTTAAGTGCCACCCACCCAGAACCGAGTTCCCATCTTTGACTGACTTATTCTACACCCACATGTTAATTGTGCTGCGCTCCTGTCTAGCGATTTAGCCATTTGCGGTTGCCTATATATGCTGTAGAGATTCAATCAGAGAAACTTGACTTCACCTACTCCCAGCCCTTGTAAACAACAATAACAAAAAGACGAAGCTTCTTAGAAGCAAAGCTCATGAGTTGCTTTCCAGTTACTCAACTGTTTAACTTTTCAGCATCCAACATGTTTGATCGTGCATGGCATTACTGGCCTGCTGGCAGGGTCCTAATATCCAGAAGGCTACTATTAATTGTACAGTATTTATTTGACTGCATTTTAGATCAGTTTTCCATTTGTGTGAAGTATTGTTGGTCATGGTATGTCTTTCTATTCTGCAGATTGCTTGTTTCAACGGCTATAGTTTGTGATCTTTCAAAACGAAATAAGCTTAAGTCTTTTGACACTGTAATCTTTGAACGTTTATTTCTGTATCCCAATGTGGCCTGTAAATAAAATATTTTTAAGCAATGTTTTCATTATTTATTCTCAGTCCAACTTCAACATGCATCAGTAAGACTTTGCATTGATATTTTGCATTGACAAATACCATTGACGTGAAAGCTACTCTTAGATCACTTGAATTTAATGTCTAAAGTCATCAATGGCTACTGTAAAGCAGGTAAAGAACACCTGCTCGTCGAGTATCTCATTCTAAAATCATTGGCATTAATATGGAGTTGGTCCTCCCCCTTTGCTGCTATAACAGCATCCACTCTTCTGGGAAGGCTTTCCATTAGATGTTGGAACATTGCTCCCTGGAATTGCGTCCATTCAGCCACGAGCATTTGTGAGGCTCGACACTGATGTTGGCCGATTTGGCCTGGCTCTGTCGTCGTTCCAATTCATCCCAAAGGTGTTCAATGGGGTTGAGGTCAGGGCTCTGTACAGGCCAGTCAAGTTCTTCCACACCAATCTCAACGAACCATTTCTGTATGGACCTCGCTTTGTGCACAGGAGCATTGTTATGCTGAAAGAGGAAAGGGCCTTCCCCAAACTGTTGCCACAAAGTTGGAAGCGCAGAATCGTCTAGAATGTCGTTGTCATGTTAAGGTTTCCCTTCACTGGAACGAAGGAGCCTGGACTATGAAAAACAGCCCCAGACCATTATTCCTCTTGCACCAAACTGTACACTTGGCACTGGGGCAGGTAGCGTTCTCCTGGCATCTGCCAAACCCAGATTTGTCCGTTGGAAGTGCGATTCATCACTCCAGAGGACGCGTTTCCACTGCGCCAGAGTCCAACGGTGGCGAGCTTTACACCACTCCAGCCGATTTGTGGCATTGTGCATATTGATCTTAGGCTTGTGTGCAGCTGCTCGGCCATGGAAACCCATTTCATGAAACTCCCGACAAACAATTCTTGTACTTATGTTACTTCCAGAGGCAGTTTGGAACTCGACAATGAGTTTTGCAAACATAGATGATTTTTACGCGCTTCAGCACTCGCCAGTTCCAATCTGTGAGCTTATGTAGACTACCACTTCTCGGCTGAGCCGTAGTTGCTCCTAGACATTTCCACTTCACAATAATAGCACTTCCAGTTGACCGGGGCAGCTCTAACAGAGCAAAAAGTTTAACTGACTTGTTGGAAATGTGGCATTCTATGACGGTGCCATGTTGAAAGTCACAGCTCTTCAGTAAGGCCATTCAACTGCCGGTGTTTGTCTATGGAGATTGCATGGCTCTGTGCTCGATTTATACATCTGTCAGCAAGTGTGAGATAATGCATGGCGGGCAGTTTGCAACAAACGTAACATGTGCCTTGTTCGTCTGCATAGAGATCCATATTTCAGCAGTAGGGGGGACACATTCAGACACTCACTTTATTTGTATTTATTTTACATTTTTTTAACAGGCAGGTCAATTAAGAATACCTTCTTATTAACGAATGCCTGGCAAGAGGCAAAGTCTCCTGTGGGACAGGAGGGCGGTGATTAAAATTCACTGTACAGTAAAGTGCACAGTATACTGCTAGTACTACTAGTAATACTACTGTATTACCAGTTGATTTGTTGCCACCATGCCCTGCTCTCAATCTCTTCAGTGCTCACTGACCTGGAAGGACTGGAGTCTGGACAGCCTGTAAGCCAGTCCATGACCGGTGTAAGCAATATGCCTATCAGTTGTTTCAGAATCACCTTTATTTGCATGTATTGTGCCACCAGAGACTCTGGGTTCACGCCCAGGCTCTCTCACAGCCGTCCGCGACCGGGAGGTCCGTGGGGCGACACATAATTGGCCTAGCATTGTCCGGGTTAGGGAGGATTTGGCCGGTAGGGATATCCTTGTCTCATCGCGCTCCAGCGCGGGCCGGGCGCAGTGCACGCTAACAAGGTCGCCAGGTGCACGGTGTTTCCTCCGACACATTGGTGCGGCTGGCTTCCGGGTTGGATGGCGCTGTGTTAAGAAGCAGTGCGGCTAGGTTGGGTTGTGTTTCAAAGGACACATGACTTTCGACCTTCGTCTCTCCCGAGCCCGTACGGGAGTTGTAGCGATGAGACAAGATAGTAAGTAACTACTAACAAATGGATACCATGAAATTGGGGAGAAAAAAGGGGGTGAAATTAAAAAAATTTACAAAAATAAAAATAAATGTACTGCTGGACCAACGTGTCATAACATAAATGCACCCCGCCACAGTCAATGCTACGCAGGGCTCCGGGTCATAAAGGTTGAGGTTTTGCCAACCAATTCTCCCTGCATGTTTCATTAGGCCTACACTATGATCAGAGCCAGCTACAGACAATGATCAGCTGGAGGGAAATACGATTTTCAACATTTTGATGCCATATTCATAATCATATAAAATATACAGTATATGATGAATTGTCCACCATCAGGTTTCTGTTGGTGGAAAATACCTACAGTAGAAAATATATTGTGGATATTAGATCGGCAGTCTCTCACCAGCATTTTGACCAGAAATTAGACTTTCCTGAATTGGATCCTTTGTTCGTACCCACCGAGGCATTTCCACTCATCCCAGGGCTGCTCCAAGACGTCGCCAATGAAGAAGAGGAATACAGTGTGCTTTTAGTCCAACTAAGGAGGCGTGCAAACCATCCACCCTTTCCAAGTTTATTACTCGCTAATGTTCAGAGACTGTAACATACTCTGTTTCACGAAATCATGGCTCTCTTCGGATATACTATCCCCGTCCATACAGCCAGCGGGGTTCTCCATACACCGCACAGACATGAAGAAAGAGCTCTCTGTGAAAAAGAAAGTCAGAGGTGTATGTTTCATGATTAACTACTCATGGTGTAATTGTGGTAACAATCAGAAATACTTCACTATTCTCTTCAGTCATCGTCACGGCTGTGTATATTCCCCCTCAAGCCGACACCTCAACGGTTCTCAAGGAAATACACTGGATTTGTGCAAACTGGAAACCGCATATCCTGAGGCTGAATTTATTGTAGCTGGAGACTTGAGGAATCTGAGGGAAATGCTACATAAGTTTTATCAACACATCACCTGCGCGACCTGCTCATCAAGTATTCTTGAACATTGCTGCTCCCCAGGACAGCGACAAGGCCCTTCCCTGCCCTCCCTTGAGCAAATCAGATCACGCCTCCATTCTGCTCTTCCCTTCCTATAGGCAGAAACTTAAACAGGAAGTACCCGTGGTAAGGCCTGTTCAACGTTGGTTTGACCAGTCGGAAATCTATGCTTCAAGATTGTTTTGATCACGCAGACTGGGATATGTTTGGACCACCACCCAGGACAATGGATCTAATGCCAGAAGCTGACCCAAAACAACGACGCTGCAGAAGGGGCAGACGGAGAAGCCTCCTGGTCATGCTCCATAGATGGGAGCGGTGAGCGATGTGCACGAGTATACTACTCACCAATGTCCAGTCTCTTGACAACAAGGTAGACGAAATTCGAGCAAGGGTTGCAAGGGTTGCCTTCCAGAGAGACGTCAGAGATTGTAACATTCTCTTTCGCGGAAACTTGGCTCTCTCAGCATATTATGTCGGAATATGTTCAGCCACCAGGCTTCTCCATGCATCGCACCGACAGAGATAAACACCTCTCTGGGAAGAGGAAGGGCAGGGGTATAAGCTTCATGATTAACGACTCAGGGTGTAATCATAACATACAGGAACTCAAGTCCTTCTGCTCACCTGAATTCCTTACAATCAAATGCCGGCCATATTCCCTCCCAAGAGAATTCTCGTCAGCTATCGTCACAGCTGTGTACATTCCCCCTCAAGCAGACACCAAGACGGCCCTCAATGAACTTCACTATGTAAACTGGAAACCATATTTTAACAAAGCATGTTTGAGAACAAGGCTAACTAAATTCTATCAGCATATTGATTGCACGAAGCGCAGAAGTAATACATTCGACCACTGCTACTCTAACTTCTGCGATGCATACAAACCCCGCCCTCCCTTCGGCAAATCCGACCACGACACCATTTGCTCTTACCGTCTTATCGGCAGAAACTCAAACAGGATGTACCAGTGACTAGAACCATTCAATGCTGGTCTGACCAATCGGAAGATTGTTTTGATCACGCGGACTGGGATATGTTCCGGTCAGCCTCAGAGAACAACATTGATCTATACGCTGATTCGGTGAGAAGTGCATTGGAGATGTGGTATCCACTGTGACTATTAAAACCTACCCTAACTAGAAACAGTGGATGGATGGTGGCATTCGTGCAAAACTGAAAGGGCGAACCACCGCATTTAACCATGGAAAGAGGTCTGGGAATATGGCTGAATATAAACAGCATAGTTATTCCCTCTGAAAGGCAATCAATCAAGTAAAATGCCGGTACAGGGACAAAGTGGAGTCACTATTCAACGGCTCAGACATGAGACGTATGTGGCATGGTCTACAGGAAATCACGGAATACAAAAAGAAAACCAGCTACGTCACTGACACCGACGTCACGCTTCCAGACAAACTACGCACCTTATTTGCCCGCTTTGAGGATAATACAGTGCCACCTTCACAGCCCGCTAACAAGGACTGCACCCCTCTCCTTCTCCCTGGCCGATTTGAGTAAAACGTGTAAACCTCCGCAAGGCTGCTGGCCCAGACGGCATCCCTAGCCTCGTCCTCAGAGCTTACACAGACCAGCTGGCTGGTGTGTTTACGGTCATATTCAATCGCTCCCTAGCCCAGTCTGCTGTCCCCACATGCTTCAAGATGGCCACCATTGTTCCTGTACCCAAGAAGGCAAAGAACTGAACTTAATGACTACCGCCCCGTAGCACTCACTTCTGTCATCATGAAGTGCTTTGAGAAACTAGCCAAGAATCCTATCACCCCCACCTTACTGGCCACCCTAGACCCACTTCAGTTTGAATACTGCCCCAACAGGTCCACAGACGATGCAATCGCCATGACACTGCACACTGCCCTATCCCATCTGGACAAGGGAAATACCTATGTAAGAATGCTGTTCACTGACTACAGCTCAGTATTCAACACCATAGTATTCTCCAAGCTCATCATCAAGCTGGAGGCCCTGGGTCTCAAACCCGCCCTATGCAATTAGGTCCTGGACTTTCTTTTTTTTCTAATTTTGTTTCATCAGACCAGAGGACCTTTCCTCAAAAAGTACAATCTTTGTCCCCATGTGCAGTTGCAAACCGTAGCCTGGCTTTTTTTATGGCGGTTTTGGAGCAGTGGCTTCTTCCTTGCTGAGCAGTCTTTCAGGTTATGTCGATATAGGACTCGTTTTTACTGTGGATATAGATACTTTTGTACCTGTTTCCTCCAGCATCTTCACAAGGTCCTTTGCTGTTGTTCTGGGATTGATTTGCACTTTTCGCACCAAAGTACGTTCATCTCTAGGAGACAGAACGCCTCTCCTTCCTGAGCAGTATGACAGCTGCGTGGTCCCATGGTGTTTATGCTTGCATACTATTGTTTGTACAGATGAACGTGGTACCTTCAGGTGTTTGGAAATTGCTCCCAAGGATGAACCAGACTTGTGGAGGTCTACAATTTTGTTTCTGAGGTCTTGACTGATTTCTTTTGATTTTCCCATGATGTCAAGCAAAGAGGCGTTGAGTTTGAGGTTAGTCCTTGAAATAAATCCACAGGTACACCTCCAATTGACTCAAATTATGTCAATTAGCCTATCAGAAGATTCTAAATCCATGACATAATTTTCTGGAATTTTCCAAGCTGTTTAAAGGCACAGTCAACTTAGTGTATGTAAACTTCTGACCCACTGGAATTGTGATACAATGAATTATAAGTGAAATGATCTGTCTGTAAACAATTGTTGGAAAAATGACTTGTCATGCACAAAGTAGATGTCCTAACCGACTTGCCAAAACTATAGTTGAACAAGAAATGTGTGGAGTGGTTGAAACACAGTTTTTAATGACTCCAACCTAAGTGTATGTAAACTTCTGACTTCAACTGTATATGTGACCAATAACATTTGATTTAATGTTCCCGGATTGCGTCTGAGAATAACATTGACTCTGTGACTGAGTTCATCGGGAATTGCATAGAGTATGTTGTTCCCACTGTGACGAGTATAATTTATCCAAACCAAAAAACATGGAAAGCGCAAACCACCGCATTTAACCACGGCAAGGTGACTGGGAACATGGATGAGTACAAACAGTCCAGCTATGCCCTCCTTAGGGCAATTAAACAAGCAAAACGTAAGTACAGAGACAAAGTGGAGTTGCAATTCAACGGCTCAGACACGAGACGAATGTGGCAAGGACTCCAGACAATCACAGTTTCTAAAGGGAAAACCAGCCACATGATGGACATCGACACCTTGCTCCCGGACAAGCTAAACACATTCTTCACCCTCTTCAAGGAAAACACACTGCCACTGCCGTGGGCCACCGTGGCTCACTAGGACTGTGGGCTTTCGTTCTCCATGGGCGACGTAAGACATTTAAGCGTGTTAACCCTCATAAGTCTGCTGGCCCAGACGGCATCCCTCGGCGAGCCCTCAGAGCATGTGCAGACCAGCTGGCTGGAGTGTCTCCAGACATATTCAATCTCTCCCTAACCCAGTATTTTGTTCCCACTTGCTTGAAAATGTTCACCATTGTTCCTGTACCCAAGTAAGCTACGGTAACATAACTAAATGACTATCGCCCGGTAGCACGCACTTCTAATATGATGAAGTCCTTTGAAAGGCTAGTTACGGATCATATCACCTTCCCCGACACCCTTAACCCACTACAATTTGCGTACCGCCCCAACACATCCACGGATGATGCAATTGCCATCGCACTGCACACTGCCCTATACCATCTGGACAAGAGGAATACCTATGTAAGAATGCTGTTCATTGACTACAGCTCAGCATTCATCACTAAGCTCGGGGGCCCTGGGTCTGCACCCCGCCCTGTTCAACTGGGTCCTGGACTTCCTGACGGGCTGACCCCAGGTGGTGAAAGTGGGCAACAACACCTCCGTTACGCTGATCCTCAACACAGGGGCCCCACAAGGGTGTGTGCTCACCCCCTCCTGTACTGCCTGTTCACCCATGACTGCATGGCCATGCACATCCCCAACTCAATCATGACGTTTGCAGACAACACAACAGTGGTAGACCTGATTACCAACAACAACGAGACAGCCTACAGGGAAGTGGTGAGGGCCCTGGCGGAGTGATGCCAGGAAAATAACCTCCCTCAATGTCAACAAAATGATGGAGCTGATCGTGGACTTCAGGAGAGAGCAAAGGGAGCATGCACCCATCCACATCGACAGGGCCGCAGTGTAGAGGTTGAAAGGCTTCAAGTTCCTTGGCGTGCCACTGACAGTGTGGTGAAGAAGGCACAACAGTGCCTCTTTCTTCTCAGGAGGCTGAATAAATTCTTCACCAGATGCATCTTCTACAGATGCATCTTATCGGGCTGTATCATTGCATAGTATGGCAACTGCAATGTCCACAACCGCAGGGCTCTCCAGAGGGTTGTGCAGTCAGCCCGCATCACTGGGGGCACACTGCCTGTCAGTTAGGAACACATTTTTATTTACAATGACGGCCTACCCCGGCTACACCCGCAATAGCATCTGCAAAATATGATTTTTAATTGATTTTTGTGCCAATGCACCGAACAAAGCACACTGACTTCGAGCACTTTCAATATCATGGTTTGCGTTTTCGACACCACAATAAATAGACTATGTCAATCGCGACAGACAGAAAATACATCTCTCCCTACCTTGTAGATCTACCCAGTATTTAAGGTTGGGTTTGACAATCTCCGAATGTCATTAAACTTTTGGGCGTTCTGTAAAAGCTCAGACACTCAGCCTTGTTAAAATGCACTCCAAAAAAAGTATCTTTGCTTGACAATGCATATTCCTTATGGCCTAGATTCGAAGCTATCTGTGTAAATATTGCTATTTTGAAGAAAACCCTTCTTGATACTAGCCAGATGGCCCCAGCTAACGTTAGATAACTACGTAGCAAGATGAAGAAACATTTAATTCACTCTTCATAATCTCAACTCGGCAGCTAACACAGAAAGCTGTTTCGTGGAAACTAGTTAATCCATTGTGATGTAATTCTAATGTCAATATTCGTTTCCGTAGTTAGCTAGCTTGGAGAAAGTATTTGGTGTTGTGCGCATTGCCTCTGTGCTCTTAGCATGCTGCCATCCCATAGCCCACATTACATATGACGTGTGACTGACTCAAAGACAGTAGTGTGAATATAGACAGAAACTGCTCCTCCAATAGAAATACCCGACCACCGATGTATGCGATGTCATGGCGACCTTGTCGAGCTAAACTCGGAAAACATGCCATTGGGTCTAACGGTCGTCTCGCACCAAACTACGCATGTGCAAACCGTCAAATTAAAGGCACTCATTCGATTTGGTTGTTTTTCACGATAATTAAAACGTGTATGTTTGTCACTGTCCCGAGGTTGGAATAACAACATGTTTAAATACTTTAGACATTCTATCGAATCTAGATTGTGCCTTTCGATTTCGAGAAATTTGCCAGCTAAGGAATAATTTCACTCCTCTCATTGATTTCTCAAACCCCAAACATCCGCCTGGTCTGTTTGGCAAGCGTTCCCGAAAGTCTCGCGATGTTACGTATCTGGGTTTAGAAACTCTGTGACTGGCTCAAACACAAACACACCCTACAGAGCCCCAGGACAACAGCACAATTAGACCCAACCAAATCATGAGAAAACAAAAAGATAATTACTTAACACATTGGAAAGAATTAACAAAAAAACAGAGCAAACTAGAATGCTATTTGGCCCTACACAGAGAGTACACAGTGGCAGAATACCTGACCACTGTGACTAACCCAAAATTAAGGAAAGCTTTGACTATGTACAGACTCAGTGAGCATAGCCTTGCTATTGAGAAAGGCCGCCGTAGGCAGACATGGCTCTCAAGAGAAGACAGGCTATGTGCTCACTGCCCACAAAATGAGGTGGAAACTGAGCTGCACTTCCTAACCTCCTGCCCAATGTATGACCATATTAGAGAGATATATTTCCCCCAGATTACACAGATCCACAAAGAATTCGAAAACAAATCCAATTTTGAAAAACTCCCATATCTACTGGGTGAAATTCCACAGTGTGCCATCACAGCAGCAAGATTTGTGACCTGTTGCCACGAGAAAAGGGCAAAGTGAAGAACAAACACCATTGTAAATACAACCCATATTTATGCTTATTTATTTTATCTTGTGTCCTTTAACTATTTGTACATTGTATATTTAACTATTTGTACATTATATATATATATATATATATATATATATATATAATATGACATTTGTAATGTCTTTACTGTTTTGAAACTTCTGTATGTGTAATGTTTACTGTTCATTTTTGTTGTTTTTCACTTTATATATTCACTTTGTATGTTGTCTACCTCACTTGCTTTGGCAATGTTAACACATGTTTCCCATGCCAATAAAGCCCTTGAATTGAATTTAATTGAAATTGGAGAAAATAACCAATTTTTCTTTTTCTTTTTTTTTGTTGGCTCACCCATGTGGTGGTTTGTGCTCTCTGATTGGCTCAAAGTCAAGTTGTTGGCCAATGATGAGCATTGCCATTCTACAAGTAGAATCCGTAAGTTCGTCGCTACCGGTCGGCAGCAAAGATGTATATAATTTTTATTTAACCTTTATTTAACTAGGCAAGTCAGTTAAGAACAAATTCTGCCTTGTTCAGGGGCAGAACAACAGATTTGCTGAAAATTAACGCAGTTGACAGTGAGAGGACTTTTCTTTTTTTGCTGAGTTTAGTGATCATACCACACAAAGACATTCAAAGCTACATGCTTTTTTAAATATGAACGACAAGAACAAATAGGAATAGCTGATAGGCAGCAGAGAGGCCAGGTGCATCATTGCACATGAAGGAACAGTGAAGACCGAGACACACAAAATCTCCCTTATTGATCTTATTAAGGGACAATACAATTACCCTATCTAAATGAGCCTACAACACCACAATGCAATGAATAATTGCTTTATTGTTTTCAAGTGAGTACAACCCTTACGAAAAAAAAAATTCAGGCAGAGGGTGCAGAATAACTACAGTATCCTTGTAAACATGTGCACTGAATTGCTGGGAAGCAAGTTTAGGGAATGCGTGTTTTAATAACTAAACACAACATAATACAAAATAAGAAACATGGACAACGCACAGACATGACACAGAAACAATAACGCCTGGGGAAGGAACGAAAGGGAGTGATATATATACAGGGAAGGTAATCAGGGAACTGATGGAGTCCAGGTGAGTGATAATGCGCAGGTGCGCGTAACAATGGTGACAGGTGTCATCACGAGCAGCCTGGTGACCTTGACACCGGAGAGGGAGCACACATGACAATCCTGCAAATACTGCGTCCAAAATAACAGTCCCCCCCCCTGTAGTTATTGTGTAGTATACAATGCAGTTATTCTGAGTCCTTCCAGACTCATATCAAACATCTCCAATCTAAAATCAAATCTAGAGTCGGCTTTCTATTCCGCAACAAAGCCTCCTTCACTCACGCCGCCAAAATTACCCTAGTAAAACTGACTATCCTACCGATCCTCGACTTCAGCGATGTCATCTACAAAATAGCTTCTAATACTCTACCCTTATACCACCCACCACTGTGACCTGTATGCTCTAGTCGGCTGGCCCTCGCTACATATTCGTTGCCAGACCCACTGGCTCCAGGTCATCTACAAGTCCATGCTAGGTAAAGCTCCGCCTTATCTCAGTTCACTGGTTACGATGGCAACACCCACCCGTAGAACGTGCTCCAGCAGGTGTATCTCACTGATCATCCCTAAAGCCAAAACCTCATTTGGCCGCCTTTCCTTCCAGTTCTCTGCTGCCTGTGACTGGAACGAATTGCAAAAATCGCTGAAGTTGGAGACTTTTATCTCCCTCACCAACTTCAAACATCTGCTATCTGAGCAGCTAACCGATCGCTGCAGCTGTACATAGTCCATCGGTAAATAGCCCACCCAATTTACCTACCTCATCCCCATACTGTTTATATTTATTTACTTTTCTGCTCTTTTGCACACCAGTATCTCTACCTGCACATGACCATCTGATCATTTATCACTCCAGTGTTAATCTGCAAAATTGTAATTATTTGCCTACCTCCTCATGCCTTTTGCACACAATGTATATAGACTCTTTTTTTCTTTCTACTGTGTTATTGACTTGTTTATTGTTTAATCCATGTGTAACTCTGTGTTCTTGTCTGTTCACACTGCTATGCTTTATCTTGGCCAGGCGCAGTTGTAAATGAGAACTTGTTCTCAACTCGCCTACCTGTTAAATAAAGGTGAAATAAAATAAATAAAAAACTGTGTCCAAAATACCAGTCGACTACAGTTACTGAACTTTTACTGCAGTTTCAAAACGGCAATATTTTTTTGTTAGGGAACATTCTCGGCTACAGTGAAAATGTGATTTAAATAATGGTGCAAAAGTCTTGTGATTGGAATGTTTAATTTGATTTGGATCAGTTGTGGGTCTACTCTCGACCAGTGCTGATTTTAGCATGTAAATCTTGGTGGGGCATACTCAAATAAAATGTTTTTGATGCATGGCAGCAAAGCCACTACATGACACAACACAACACTAAACAATACATGCATTGCACTACAATGGTGACAAACTTTGCCCACATACTGTTAGGACCAACATAAAGCTGTCCCAACAGCAGACCTTTCTTTTCAGCACCATGGAGTGAATTCAGGTCTAATGAGTGAACTAGGACGGACGTAATCAATATAACTACTTGTTCAGTACTTTTGAAATGTACAGCAACAAAATTCAGAACATGGGCCGTAATCTCCCTGTACACCAAGTCAGAACCGTAGCATAAATAAAGGGGACATATAAGCAGACAATGAATGCTCTTACAATATTCAATGATTACATTTCTCTAAAACAGGCTATAGGCTACATGTGCACCATCAAGTCAGAACAGTAGGCTTAGTTATGAGGGGGAAGGTTACCTAATTATTATGGTGATGCACATGGGCTATTAACAGCTTACTACACAACATACACTTATTATTACTTTCTTAGCTACAATATACATATCTCCCTGGCATATTACATAATTTATGCAGCAGCATATAAGACATTTTTGGACTCACTTGAACTGGAAGGTGGCGCCTGTTGTTGAAATGCATTCCAGGTGACTACCTCATGAAGCTGGTTGAGAGAATGCCAAGAGTGTGCAAGGCTGTCATCAAGGCAAATGGTGTCTACTTTGAAGAATCTCAAATATAAAATATGTTTTGATATGTTTAACACTTTTTTGATTACTAGATGATTCCATATGTGTGATTTCATAGTGTTCACCTTTATTCTACAATGTAGAAAATAGCAAAAAATTAAGAAAAACATTGGAATGAGTAGGTGTTTCCAAACTTTTGACTGGTACTGTAGTTATGCCAAGCTTGTAGCATCATACCCAAGAAGAGTCGAGGCTGTAATTGCTGCAAAAGGTGTTTCAACAAAGTACTGAGTAAAGGGTCTGAATACTTATGTAAATGTAATATTTCGGTTTTTATTTATGATTTGTCATTATGGGCTATTGTGTGTAGATTGATGAGGGGGGAAAAGTATTTAATCAATTTTAAAATAAGGCTGTAACGTAACAAAATTTGGAAAAAGTCAAAGAGTCTGAATACTTTCTGAATGCACAGTATGTCCATGGTAAATTATGGTAGAAATGTATATTGGGGCAATCATGATGGAACATTTCTAGTGTAAGGAAGTTCATGGAAAGAGTACTTAGCTGCTCAGTTGGCCTTTGCCTGGGAAAAGAGCAGGCTGGTCAGGTAACAGGTTGGCTAGAGTCGAGCCATACCTGAGTTTTGTTACAGGCAAAGAGTTGTTGCTGGAATAGTTTACACTGAGAATATATTTGATTTGTTCATATCTTTGTCAAAGTCCTGTTTTTTTTCTTCTGTACAACGTTTGTTGGCCAACTCGTCCTGCATCTGTTAACATTGTAAATAAAAGCCACTAAGAGCAGTGAGCACGAGAACATCCTGTCACTGTTTCTCCCGCTCACCAAGCGAGGAGTTTTGTATGGATGTCAATGAGTGTCGAATTTGGTTAACAAAAAATGGAATGGCTTATTTGCTACTTGTGGCGTCATTGATCCAATAGAAGTTTCGTAATGCTTATGTTGTTATGAGTGTACTGATATAAGTAGGACACGTGACATCCCGGCAATTTTGAGAAAAAACACTTTATATCAGAGTTGTGCAAAATTGGGGGGAGGGTTGTCAAACTTGTTTTTTTGCTTTGGGTAAGGTTGTGTGTTTTTTTTATTGCGCACAGGGGAGGGTAGTGCGTGTGCAGTGTGAAGCCAAAGCCACAGATCGGAAAGTGAAACTGACACCTGCTGAAGAAAACAGATTTTGGGTCCAGTTATCCGTCTCGTTTCGCCTCTTCTTCTCTGGTGCCAAAGACAATGGACACACTGACAAGTACGTGTCTCTCTCCCAAACAATGGGAGTCGTTGTCCACAAGGAGGCGCCGCGGGCTGTCTAGCTCCCGCCTATCCTTTATTTGGATTGGTGGATACATCTTGTTGTTGTAATATGTGGTTGAATATTCGATGAGGGTTGTTTACGTCAACCACCTGTAGTCAATGGAGAGAGACGCTATGCTAATAGCCTTATGTCATGAATATGCATAGCTATCTCGAGACAACTCCAATATAAAGTTTCCATTGTGTCACGTGTCCTACTTCTATCAGTACACTCGTAACAACTTAAGCATTAAGAAACGTATATTCGATCAATGAAGCCACACAGCAAAATAAGCCATTACACTCATTGACCTCCATAAAAAAATTCCCGGTGAGCGGGAAAAAAACGCCACTTGCTGGAGGGAGACAGATTATCCACCAGTTGGGCCTCTCTCTTCCTCTTCCTCTCTGCTGGTGCTCATTTGGAAGCATGCCATGCACATCTATGGTGGGATGGCTTGAGTTTGAAGTGGAAGGAGTACAGGGCTTAGCATGTCTCACGAGGAGGCTAAAAAGGGTTTTAGGGAGTTTTTCTAAGCCACCGTGCTTTTACACCTGCATTGCTTGCTGTTTGGGGTTTTAGGCTGGGTTTTTGTACAGCACGTTGAGATATCAGCTGATGTAAGAAGGGATTTATAAATACATTTTATTTGATGAAAAAAAATATTTAAATATTTTTAAAAGGAATCTGGTCATTGGTTAAGGGAGGGGGATTGGAGGGAAAGAGAGAAGGTTGAAAAGATTGAGGGAGGCAGAGGATAGGTTTGAATCTGTTGAAGCTAGCAATAACAAGGGAGAGGGTATGTTGAGGAAGATTGGTGTTGGAAAGCCTTGCATTGATGGACATGGTTATGATAAAGATATGTTTAGCCCAGTGGGAGTGAGATTTTTCTAGAGGGTGGAACCAGGCCTTTTGTCTGATCCATGGGTGGTTTCAGGTTAGGTGGAAAAGAGGGTGGGTGCTGTTGAGTCGGCGAAGGTAACCCAAAGTGGACTTGTGATGTTTGTTTGTGTTTCTTCAGATCAGAGGGAGCAGGCACACCGTACGACGCAACTTGGGGAAAGTATCTTACTATGCACTTAGGTACAGGGCACCATTGAAAGAAGTGATTACTGGGGTGGCGTT
This sequence comes from Oncorhynchus keta, assembly GCF_023373465.1. Taxonomy (NCBI): domain Eukaryota; kingdom Metazoa; phylum Chordata; class Actinopteri; order Salmoniformes; family Salmonidae; genus Oncorhynchus; species Oncorhynchus keta. Next base: position 10,727,062 of record NC_068442.1, on the reverse strand, counting down.
AAGTGTGGAGGTGGAGCAATTTAAGTTGCAGATTCCTGGTGTTTGTGACTCCCACCGTTTGGTGCGACGCAGGTCCAGTTGGGAGCGTGGTGAAACAGAGGGGAGTCTGTTCTTTGAGCTTGATTCAGAGGATTTACCTGACAAAGTGTCACGCACTGGTCGAAGTATTTTGTGTTTATCTTCATGTATTGGGTCAGGCCAGGGTGTGGCATGGGGTTTTTGTATTGTGGTGTGTTTTGGTGTGTATGTATTTGTAACGGATGTGAAACGGCTAGCTTAGTTAGCGGTGTGCGCTAAATAGCGTTTCAATCGGTTACGTCACTTGCTCTGAGACCTTGAAGTAGTAATTCCCCTTGCTCTGCAAGGGCCGCGGCTTTTGTGGAGCGATGGGTAACGATGCTTCGAGGGTGACTGTTGTCGTTGTGTGCAGAAGGTCCCTGGTTCGCGCCCGGGTATGGGCGAGGGGACGGTTTAAAAGTATACTGTTACATATTGGGATTGTAGAGCCTTCTTCCTCTACAGCGCTGCTGGAGTCTCCTGTCTGTTCAGCGCAGTCAGAGCTGTCAGTCTGCATGAAGCAGCCAGGGCTGTCAGTCTGCATGAAGCAGCCAGAGCTGCCAGTCTGCAAGGAGCTGTCAGTCTGCAAGGAGCTGTCAGTCTGCAAGGAGCTGTCAGTCTGCAAGGAGCTGCCAGTCTGCAAGGAGCTGTCAGTCTGCAAGGAGCTGTCAGTCTGCAAGGAGCTGTCAGTCTGGAAGGAGCTGTCAGTCTGTAAGGAGCTGCCAGTCTGTAAGAAGCCGCCAGAGCTGTCAGCCCACATGGAGCAGCCAGAGAGGTCAGTCTGCATGGATCAGCCAGAGATGTCAGTCTGCATGGAGCAGCCAGAGCTGTCAGTCTGCATGAAGCAGCCAGAGCTATCAGTCTGCATGGATCAGCCAGAGATGTCAGTCTGCATGGATCAGCCAGAGCTGTCAGTCTGCATGAAGCAGCCAGAGTTGTCAGTCTGCATGAAGCAGCCAGAGATGTCAGTCTGCATGAAGCAGCCAGAGCTGTCAGTCTGCAAGGAGCTGTCAGTCTGCAAGGAGCTGTCAGTCTGTAAGGAGCTGTCAGTCTGCAAGGAACTGCCAGTCTGCAAGAAGCCGCCAGAGCTGTCAGCCCACATGGAGCAGCCAGAGCCGCCAGTCAGCGTGGAGCAGCCAGAGCCGCAAGTCAGCGTGGAGCAGCCAGAGCCGACAGTCAGCATGGAGCAGCCAGATCTTTCAGTCTGCCCAGCGCCACCAGTGCCGCCAGTCTGCCCAGCGCCGCCAGTCTGCCCAGCACCGCCAGTCTGCCCAGCGCCGCCAGTATGCCCAGCGCCGCCAGTCTGCCCAGCACCACCAGTGCCGCTAGGCTGCCCAGCGCCGCCAGTCTGCCCAGCGCCGCCAGTCTGCCCTGCGCCGCCAGCGCCGGCAGTCTGCCCTGCGCCGCCAGTCTGCCCAGCGCCACCAGTGCCCCCAATCTGCCCAGTGCCGCCAGAGCCCCCAGTCTGCCTAGCGCCGCCAGTCTGCCCAGCGCAGCCAGTACCCCCCGTCTGCCCAGCGCCGCCAGTGCCCCCAGTCTGCCCAGCGCCGCCAGTCTGCCCAGCGCCGCCAGTGCCCCCAGTCTGCCCAGCGCCGCCAGTCTGCCCAGCACCGCCAGTCTGCCCAGCGCCGCCAGTACCACCAGTCTGCCCAGCGCCACCAGAACTGCCAGTCGGCCAGGATCTGCCAGTCGGCCAGGATCCGCCAGTCTTCCAGGATCCGCCAGTCTGCCAGGATCCGCCAGAACTGCCAGTCAGCCAGGATCCGCCAGTCAGCCCGAATCTTCCAGATCTGCCAGTCAACCAGGGTCAGAGAGGCAGGGTGAGGTGGCCAGGGTCAGAGAGGCAGGGTGAGGTGGCCAGGGTCAGAGAGGCAGGTTGAGGTGGCCAGGGTCAGAGTAGTGCAGAAGATTCCGCATGCTGAGGCAGTGAAGAAAGTAGAGGGAGGTTCAAGGGTAAGAGATTCTGAGAGGAACCCTGTGAATATTAGGTCTGTGCTAGAACATAGGCATAGGCCAATGAGTGATATGTTTCAGTAAGTTTAGCTTCTTAGTGTTCATAGAAATGGTTACCATCTATGCCGCAGAGATGGATGTAACGGCTTGATCACACTGATCACATTGTACAAAATGGTACGCAGCATCATCTTTGTGTGCAACAAAAGTTCAACATTTACCTTCTGCTACCATTTCTGTCAAGCTGTCTACGCATACAGTTTGATGCATATGTTAAATACAAGGTATGCACCACACAGAACGCACTGCAACTGCCTCTGCAACGCAATGCTGCAAGGCAAACGCAGAGTTCCATTAGAAATGAATGTACTTCTGGTGTACCAAAACGCAATAAGCTGTTGGTGTGATCGAGGCATAAGTCACAGAAAATAGATTTTGTGGTGGCAGCTGCAGAGAAGTACCTGGGGGTACAAGATTTTACTTCAGAAGAGTTACAGGATGTGTTGAGTGGTAGTGTCCGTCCTCTCAAGTCAGTGGCCTGGAGTAGGACAGGTAGGTTAAAAGTAGTGGAATATGTTATTGGGTTTTAATAATGAGTGTAGGGTGATTTAAAAAATATATACATTTTTTCTCGTTTCCCCTTTTTCCATTTTGTATGACAAAGTGTAATGGGTTTTACTATAGTTCAGTTGGGGGCGGTAATGCAACATATTGGATGTTGTTAAACTCAACCGAAGAAGAAGAAGAACAACACAATGGCGTCGCGAGCCCGGGCTCGAGCACTAAAGTGCAGACTGCACTGTGTGCGCGCGGAGATGACAGTCGCCATTTTATTTTGAAAAATTTAACCGAACTGGAAGGAGAGCAACCCTTTTAATTAATCAAGTTTGGGCGCAGAAACCAAAAGGAATGAACATAACAAATACATTTTAGAAACCATGGTAAGTTTAATGTGTTTTTTTAACAATCGGGGATATTTATTCAAATTAAGACATTAGTAAGATAGCAATTGTGCAACTAGCCGTTAGGCGTCATAGCTAACTACTGTAACGTTCGCTAAGAAAATTAAAAACTGGCTAGCGTTGGCTGAACTTGTCTTTGCAGCTAACGTTAGCTATGTTTGATGGTCCCATGTCAAAAAGCAGAGTTGGTTTTCTAGTGAAAATGTCCAGTCATATTTAAGTTAGCTAACGTTAACGGTAATTATTTCTATCCCGTAGATGGTGCACATTGACAACGACATGTTCACGCCAACGTCTGATCTAGCTAACTACTAGTAACGTTAGTGTATCTTTGCTAGTACTATAGCTAGTTAACGTTAGCGCTACCTAGCCATACATGGCTAGGTCATGTACCTAGCCAGTTAGCTAACGGTAGCTACATTTAGCAAATTAGTTAGCTAGGCATTGAGTTAACGTAACGAACTACTCAGTAATACTAGTAACTTAGTACTGTAACTATATATTTTATTGACTATTTTCATGGACAATAGCATAATCGCTCGCTACTAAATTGATCAGTGAGCTAACGTTACGTTTTACTGTATATAATTGTTGGATTTGCAGCGGTACCAGATATTAACCAGCCAGCTACAGAAAACATTACGGCCTTCTGAGAGTTAACGTTAAGGTCTGTAGCCTGGCTGACGTTGGTCACATTTAGCTAAGTTAGCTGCAAAATGTGCTTAGCTACCGTTAGTTGGCTAGCTCTTTGTCTCAGTGGGTAAGTTAGCTTGTTACTGTCAGATGGTTAACGTTAACAAATTATACTTGCTAGTGTGGTCAGGTCAATTCTGCAGTTAGCAATCATGGCTGACGTGACCGTTGGTATTATTAGTTAACGTGAGCCAAGTTATGTTGCCCAAGATAGCTAGCGCTAACGTTAGTTATCTGTTAGCTAACCTTATTTTTGCCAGTTAACGTTAACCCGGCTACGTGGACGGTTACGGGGAAAAAAATGTTTTTAGATTACACACACGCAAGCTACTGTTAATTTAGCTAGCTAGTTGCGGTTAGTATTGTCTCGCTAAGCTATAGTAGCTGACTATTTGCATTATTGCTAGGACACTGAAAACATATCTAACGTTTGTAATTACTATAACTAGCATTAGCTAGCCAAATAAAGTAAACAAATTCACAACGACTTTAGCTTGTTTATTCATTGATTAACCATGTGTTTCCAGTGTAGAACATAAAGATGGTTAATCATCCGCATAAATATCAGCTCACACGATGCTGATTGAACTGGGAGTAGTGGGTGTGCAGAAGTCAAGGCCCGACTCTCGTGACACTGATACGAGAGCGACGTTGGGAAAGAGTTTTGGCGAACATTTATCATTTGTTTGTACAAACTGTCATGGTGACTTAATTACCTGTCAGTTTAAAGGTAGCTAGCTATGTTTCTGTTTTGTTTAGTGTTGCGCAGGCGTATGAATCAGGATTACTCCAGGTGAGTAGTAGGCCCAACGGGGTTAATTACCCATGGCAGTTGTACGTCGTTATGCGCTTTTGGTATTTACAAACCCAATTGATCATATAAGTGTGTAGTATTTGCTCCATTATTTTGGAATACTTTACCACACGGTTTCTATATGTAGAACTGTATTGCAGATTGCAGCTGTATTAACTACTTTTCTCTCTTGGCTATTTTCAGATGCTGAACTTGATTTTGCACTGAGGGACTTTACCTTGTATCAAGATCCATTGACAGAAGAAGCTTGTTTTAAAACAGACATTTCACACCTGGGGGGGGGCAGAAGTATCTTATCACTGAAGTGACTAAAGGGGAATAATGGTGATTTTGCGCCGGGCACGGCCGCCTGCTTCCGCCCCAACCAGCAATGAATCTTGACTCGCTCTCGCTGGCTTTGTCTCAAATCAGCTACCTGGTGGACAATTTAACAAAGAAAAACTACAGAGCCAGCCAGCAGGAAATACAGCATGTGAGTGGCATGTAGTATTATGCTCACAAATTGTCATTTTCTTTTGTTGTATTTCCTGTTTTGTAGTTGGGACACTACAAAACAGTACACATTTTTCACAAATTTTGAGTTTTTCAGGGCTATCGCTAAGTAGATTTGATGATGTAGATAGACACATTTTTATTTGATATCACATTTCAGAAATTATTGTAAAACAAATATGATTCTGTGGTTCAGAATTGCATTAGGTCTGAGTTATCTTGTCAATAATATTGTGGCAGTGCTAGCCAACCTGTTCTTTTGGTGAATGCGTTTTCTGTCCCAACAGATTGTGAATCGTCACGGCCCTGAGGCGGACAGGCATTTATTACGCTGTCTCTTCTCCCATGTGGATTTCAGTGGTGATGGTAAAAGCAGTGGCAAAGATTTTCATCAGGTAATTTTTGATTAGTAACACTTATTATACCAGTGGCTAGACTTCAACTGATTTAGCTCTGAGTAGGAAAATGCTTAGATATCACAGCTCTAGGAATATGTGAACTCTGAATGCACCACTGTGTAGGTTTCCTAATCGTCATTGATATTGTCAGTTTGTCTTCCCTTATTGTTTTAAAAATTGACTCTGCATTCCTATTTTGTTCTTAACCTAATTTATGTTCCCTCTCCCTTTTACCTTTGTTTGTCCACTTGCCCGTGATACAGTTTCTGATCCAGGAGTGTGTTTCACTGATTTCAAAGCCTAATTTTATTTCAACACTTTGCTACGCCATCGACAATCCTTTGCACTACCAGAAGGTAGGAGGCATATGTGCTTATTTTCTCACTCACCTTTGTAAAAGATTTCTGCAAATCAAAGACGGTGTACATTTTCTGCAGTGATGGAGTGGGTCCAAGTTATGCCTTGCTTCATGTCCCAAAATTACTGTCTGCGTCAGAATAACTGTTGAATGTTTTCTCAACCTTTATCATTTTCAGAGTTTGAAGCCGTCGGCCCACTTGTTCACTCAGTTGAGTAAAGTTCTCAAGCTAAGCAAGGTTCAAGAAGTAAGTAGTTATGTTCTAGAGAATTAAGTCTGTATGCAAATGTATGTTATCAGATAAAAACATTTATTGCAGTAAAAAATAATCTTGTCTTTTTCCCCCCAAGGTGATATTTGGCCTTGCTTTGCTCAATTCGTGCAACGCAGACCTTCGTGGTTTTGGTAAATGTTTATATTTAATCTTTTGACTATACCAGCTGACTTGAAAACGTGCAATGTTTTATCTGTGTGTTGGGGCGGGGCTCAAGTTATTCTGTAATTACGGTATCTAAGCAAGTATTTCTTTAATATTTTCCCATGTGTTTTTAGCCGCGCAGTTCGTCAAACAAAAGCTCCCTGATCTCCTCCGCTCGTACGTGGACGCTGACCTTGGCGTTAACCAGGAAGGTGGCTTCCAAGATATTGCCATAGAGGTACTGCACCTGCTCCTCTCCCATCTTCTGTTTGGCCAGAAGGGAGCCAGTGGCGTCGGACAAGAGCAGATTGACGCTTTCCTCAAGACACTGTGCAGAGGTGAGGGGCGTGCTACTTGATGGAAAATGTCAATTATTTCCAGAGGTAATATACTCTTCCTTCATTCACAACATTGTTGCCCTATCAGTTAAACGCTGTCTGTGTGTGTTTCAGATTTCCCGCAGGCGCGCTGCCCTGTGGTGCTTGCACCGCTGCTGTACCCTGAAAAACGGGACATTCTGATGGACAGGATTCTGCCAGACTCGGGAGAGTTAGCCAAGACCATGATGGAGAGTTCTCTTGCAGAGTTCATGCAGGAAGTTGGCTATGGCTTTTGTGCAAGGTGATTATTTAGTAACTGAAATTCCCATTACAAATTCAATTTATTGAGTCCTTTTTGGTGTCATACATGACCACCACAACAGAAGGAATTGAATGACCGTTACCCCTGTTAATGAACCATTTTGCTTTTTCTCAGCCTTGATGAATGCCGCAACATAATTCTACAGTATGGGGTACGAGAGGTTACTGCCAGCCAGGTGGCCAGGGTCCTGGGGATGATGGCTCGTACCCACTCTGGCTTGTCTGATGGAATCCCCCTACAGGTGAGGGTTGACCTGATAGTAACTTAATAAACCTTCTCAAAGCTCTGTAAAAATAATCCTGTAACTGTTTTCTTTATATACCAATGCATTCTTTACATCTTCCTCAGTCCATCTCTGCTCCCGGCAGTGGCATTTGGAGTGATGGAAAGGACAAAAGTGATGGTTCTCAGGCCCACACTTGGAATGTAGAAGTTCTGATTGACGTGGTCAAAGAAGTTGTAAGTTATAGTGGAATTACTTGATATTCCCCTTCAGTTGGCCATTCTTATACTTTGTACATAACATTTCCTTTTTATATTTAAGAACCCCAATCTGAACTTCAAAGAGGTGACCTACGAGCTCGATCACCCTGGCTTTATGATCCGGGACAGTAAGGGTCTTCAGATGGTGGTGTATGGGATCCAGAGGGGCCTGGGTATGGAAGTGTTCCCTGTCGACCTCATCTACCGGCCCTGGAAGCATGCTGAGGGACAGGTAAGGAAGAGGGGATCATTGTTGTGTAAAAATGACCACACACTTGTCCTACCGCTGGACTTCCTCCTCAGCCCTCCTGACCTTTCTCACTCCCCTCCTTTCCAGCTGTCATTCATTCAGCACTCCCTCATGAGCCCAGATGTGTTCTGCTTCGCTGACTACCCCTGCCACACCGTAGCCATCGACATACTGAAGGCGCCACCCGAGGACGATAACAGGGAGATAGCCACCTGGTGTGTGAAACACAGCCCTCCTGACCGCCACAGTTCCAGATATTCCTTTACATGAATTATTAGTCAAATGTCATGCCATTTCTGATGGTCTTTGTTTGTGATTTTTCGCCGCACAGGAAGAGCCTGGACCTGGTGGAGAGCCTCCTGCGCCTCTCTGAGGTGGGCCAGTACGAGCAGGTGAAGCAGCTCTTCAGTTTCCCCATCAAACACTGTCCTGACATGCTGGTGCTGGCGCTGCTGCAGATCAGCACCTCCTGGCACACCCTGCGCCACGAGCTCATCTCCACCCTCATGCCCATCTTCCTGGGCAACCACCCCAACTCCGCCATCATCTTGCACTACGCGTGGCACGGACAGGGCCAGTCCCCCTCTATCCGCCAGCTGATCATGCACTCGATGGCAGAGTGGTACATGAGAGGAGAGCAGTACGACCAGGCCAAGCTGTCCCGCATCCTGGATGTGGCCCAGGACTTGAAGGTAGATATCAGGGCTGCTCTTAAGGAAATATAATGACAACTTTGATATAGTTTTGTACAAGGCCACGTTGCAAACTTTTTATGTTGCAAAATCCAAACTGTTCCTCTTGTTTTTCAGTCTCTTTCAATGCTGCTAAATGGTACTCCATTTGCCTTTGTTATTGACCTTGCTGCACTTGCCTCTCGCCGTGAATACCTCAAACTTGACAAATGGCTGACTGACAAAATCCGAGAGCACGGGGTGGGTGGCGTGAGTTGAGCCTTTAATTTACAACAATTATACATGCACATTGCTACAAAAGTTACTTGGATATAGTGTATGACAGTTATTTACCTGTTTGCCGTTCTAGGAGCCCTTCATCCAGGCATGTGTAACGTTCCTGAAGAGGCGCTGTCCCTCTATTATGGGTGGTCTGGCCCCAGAGAAGGACCAGCCCAAAAGCGCCCAGCTCCCCCCGGAAACGATGGCTACCATGCTGGGCTGTCTGCAGTCCTGTGCCGGGTGAGTTTTCCGTGTTTCCATCAGAGGTTGAGTCATTAGACCTATGATCACATTTGTGACTGGTATGCTCCCTTTCATTACTTCAATCATATTAAATGGTTGTGCCAAAAGGTCTAGGTTCCATAATACAACATGAACTTGAAATCAATTATCTTTCTAAATATGAAACCAGGTTATATAGTTAAATAATTGATGTATTTTTCAGGAGTGTGTCTCAAGAGCTCTCTGAGACTATCTTGACCATGGTTGCCAACTGTAGCAACGTCATGAACAAAGCCCGCCAGCCACCACCGGGGGTCATGCCAAAGGGACGTGCTCCCAGCACCAGCAGCCTAGACGCCATTTCCCCTGTGCAGGTATCGGTGTCTCCTCTCCAGGTGAAGGGCATTGCATCTATGTTCTCTAACACTGTTATTGGGTAATGTGTATCGGCTAGAAACATTGTACTTTCATCATCCCCTGAATTTACATTTGTTCCATTCTGTGTTCTAGATGGATCCCCTGACAGCCATGGGTTCACTGAACCTGAGCAGCTCTGCCACCTCTCACACACAGAGCATGCAGGGCTTCCCTACCCCGCTGGGCTCTGCCTTCAGCAACCCCCAGTCCCCAGCTAAGGCCTTCCCTCCACTGTCCAACCCCAACCCCAGCACACCGTTTGGGGGGATTGGAAGCCTCTCTTCACAGCTAGGTAACACAGGTATGAGTAGAGAAAATGCCATAGAGATAATTTCATAGTGTTTGATTACAATATAATGGAGGACTACACGTGTGTTTCTTTTGTCTAGGTCCGCTGGGATCAGGCATTGGTTCTGGTCTTGGAATGCCAGCGGTGAGCAGCGATCCGTTTGGGACGAGGAAGATGAGCACACCGGGCCTGAATCCGACCACCTTTCAGCAGAGTAAGATGAAGGCCTGTAAGTGGTGGTGGTGTGACTGAGTGTGCTAGGCGCCTCAACTGTATTTCCTCCCAAAACGTTCTCTTAATATCTCCTAATGGGCTCTTGAAGTAATGTGGTTTTACTGGAGTTAATTACAAATGCTTTAACATTTCTCATCTAAAAACATTGAGTACAATCTGGGAAGAAAAACAGTGTCTTTCACACATTGAATCAGAGGAAATACAGGTCAGTCTTCCATTAAACACAAATTGGCAAATTCCTATGCTCCTAATTGACAGGATTTTGAACTTGGATTTCTGGTACAATCCTTGTACATATATTTTTTTGTGTGGTGTTTATTGGTTTGATAGTGAAAAATGTCCTAAGCTTGTTTTGAATTACTTGGGAAATGTTTTATTTGCTGCGATTGAAACTACTATTGAAATAGTTACAAAGGGTTTTCTATGGCAGTGTTTGATTTAGTCTGACCTTTTTCCCAGCTGACTTATCTCAGGTGTGGCCCGAGGCTAACCAGCACTTTAGTAAGGAGATTGACGATGAGGCTAACAGTTACTTCCAGCGCATCTACAACCACCCTCCGCACCCCACCATGTCTGTGGATGAGGTGAGTCCCTGAGTAAAAAAGTCTGCAGTTGTTTCAGGCACTGACCCTGTGATGGTGTTTATCCTCAAGCTGACAGCTGTTTAAGCCATGGTGCCCCTCTCTTTGCAGGTGCTGGAGATGTTGCAGAGGTTCAAGGACTCCACCATCAAGCGAGAGCGGGAGGTCTTTAACTGTATGCTGAGGAACTTGTTTGAGGAGTACCGCTTCTTCCCCCAGTACCCCGACAAGGAGCTGCACATCACCGCCTGCCTGTTCGGGGGGATCATCGAGAAGGGTCTTGTCACCTACATGGCCCTTGGACTGGCCCTCAGATATGTCCTTGAAGCCTTAAGGAAGCCATTTGGATCCAAAATGTATTACTTTGGAATCGCTGCTCTAGATAGATTCAAAAATAGGTATGGACTTGCTGTTGCTATAGAATGTTGTGCATGTATGATTCAAATGATCTGTGATCTGCTGTAAGGGTAATTTGATCTCTCTCTCTAGGCTGAAGGACTATCCCCAATATTGTCAGCACTTGGCCTCGATCGGCCACTTTCTGCAATTCCCCCTTCATTTGCAAGAGGTAATTGGATTTCCTGTGTATTTGTGAGACAATTTGTCGTTCTTCATCTGTACAAGTACCTTGTCTTTTATACTGATCTCCGCACCACCTTAGCCAGAGGTGCGGATCCTACTTCACGATAAATAAGTCTCTCGCTCTGGCACTTTCGAATATCCTGTGCGTGCAGTATATCGAGTATGGCCAACAGTCACGGGATCCTCCAGTGAAGATGCAAGGATCCATCACCACCCCTGGAAGCCTGGCGTTGGCTCAAGCTCAGGCCCAGTCTCAGCCTCCCAAAGCCCCCCAGCCTGGACAGCCCAGCACCCTGGTCACCACAGCTACCGCCACCACCACTGTCGCCAAAACCACTACCATCACCCGACCTACCCCTGGCAGCTTCAAGAAGGATGTGCCGGTGAGTACCTGAGACAATTATACCATATATGCCTATGCTTTTAGCTGGCCATGTGAAATGACGCCAGCGACCTAGTGCTTCAGTGTTTGTTTACTGCGTTGCTATAGTTTCATTGTCAATGGCAACACTAAACAGTTCCGTGAGGAGGGTTCCCTAATTTGTACAACGATATGTCACTCATTTTTGTGTGCACGCTTGCACACAGCCAGGAAATAACACATTTTTTCAAGCAAATGGGGCAGGTCTAAGAGAATGAGAATTGAATAAATAATTAATATACTGTGATTGTTTGGCAAGAATGCACTAAGTAATACTTTTATGGGAATTTGAGGTAGTGTAAAATAATGATTTCCAAAGTGGAGGTTAGTAGATTGTAAAGCATTTTGTTCTGAGTGTATATTCTAATCTATTAATTTCAGCCTTCCATCAACACCACAAACATTGACACTCTGCTAGTAGCAACAGACCAAACTGAGAGGATTGTGGAACCCCCAGAGAATGTTCAAGAGAAAATTGCTTTCATCTTCAATAACCTGTCACAATCCAACATGACACAGAAGGTGGGCCGTAGAGATACATTTTTGTTTGCTTACTGTATTAAACATCTTGGTTTTGGTCAATTTAAATACATTTCTGTAATTTTACAAATGCTTGTGTCTTTTCATCCAACTCCCAAGGTCGAGGAGTTAAAGGAAACTGTGAAAGAGGAGTTTATGCCCTGGGTTTCCCAGTATCTTGTCATGAAAAGGGTCAGCATCGAGCCCAACTTCCACAGCCTATATTCCAACTTTCTAGACACCCTGAAGAACCCCGAGTTTGTCAAAATGGTCCTGAATGAAACTTACAGAAACATCAAGGTGTGTGATTATTCACTTAAACAACATTTATGGAAAATGTGTAAACTCATATCACATTTAAGAGAGCTACTTTAACACTAGCCTTTTCTCTCTCCATGTGTCAGGTTCTCCTTACCTCTGATAAGGCAGCTGCAAACTTCTCTGATCGATCCCTACTGAAGAACTTGGGCCACTGGCTTGGCATGATCACTCTGGCTAAAAACAAGCCCATCCTGTACACGGTGAGTACATTTCCTCATTTTTAAATGTTGACCTGTATAGAACTTTCCATTAGTTTTCCTCCCAACAAATAACCAAATGCTTGTAACTGTGCCCCTAGATGGTATTTTGTTGTTTATCCTGCCTTTTTTGTAAAACTTTTTTTTAGGATTTGGAGGTGAAATCCCTCTTGTTGGAAGCCTATGTCAAGGGGCAGCAGGAGCTACTCTATGTGGTCCCGTTTGTGGCCAAAGTCCTGGAATCCAGTTTGCGTAGTGTGGTAAGACCACATCTCACAAGCATTTTCAAATGTATCAATAGGTATCTGAATTCACATTTTAATTTCTAGGGAACATCTTTAGCAATGTTATCAAAGTGATAATGACAAAGTGAGCTTAGGCCCAACACAGACAAAGCCAGCCCCGGCAGGCAGGACCTACAGGAATAGCGAGACAGCCAATCCAACAGACAATATGGTTGGGTCTGGAGTTGAACTAGGTACTAGTTTTTCCTGGTCATGTCCCATGGTCAAGAGAAACTATGGGCTTAAGACTGACACAGTCCCATCAGGCAGAGTACCTACCGGAGCTGACAGGGAGCCAGTCCTTCCAGGCAGAATACCTACAGCAGCAGACAGGGAGCCAGCCAGAACTAGATGATGTAGACCATTATAGGCAGTATTATAGCCCATCTCCAGAAGAAGCAAAGAGGCGCAAAGTATGTGTGCTATTTTTGCTCCATAAAAATACTATTTGGTTAAACATTGTTTTGGACCAAATGGCTCTCTGGGTACATTATTTATGCCCACTGGAATTATGTATTTGCACTTTTTTTTTCTGTTATGCCTTATTTAATTGTTTTTAAGAGCAGGTTAAATGTTTTCTCAGATCTTCCGACCTCAGAATCCCTGGACCATGGCCATCATGAATGTTCTGGCAGAGTTGCATACGGAACATGATCTAAAGGTCCGGGAACCCCTTCTCTTTCATCCACCAGCATTGACATGTTTTTAACATGTTTTTTTTACTTCACACATACTGTGAATTGTCATTGTGCCTCTTTCCCCACTACAGCTGAACTTAAAGTTTGAGATTGAGGTGCTGTGTAAGAACTTATCACTGGACATCAACGACCTGAAGCCTGGCACCCTGCTGAAAGACAAAGACAAGTTGAAGACTCTGGAGGAGCAGCTCTCTGCACCAAAGAAAGAGGCCAAGCCCCCTGAAGAAATGATCCCTATTGTTAGCACAGGTATCCAGCACTTTCAAACTGGGATGCCCCTTGTCGGTGTGTGGATATCTTTCTATCAATTTTATTTCAAATGTTTGTTTAATCTGAATGTCATGTATATTGAAATGTTAATATTTAATCACAATTGTTGAATAAGATTTTAGCCCATCTTAAGTTCCATCATTTGAATGTAGAATGACAACCTGGATTTGTAGTGTTTGGCCAAGAACATTTAACCCGTTTCTTTTTTGTTTTGTTCAAGCCGCTGCGCTTGAGCTCTTTTTTTCCCCTGTATTTTAATCACAATAGTGTTTTTGTAACCAACAGGAGACTTTCTTCCATTTGCAGCTGCACCATCCACTCCCGCCCCAACCACCACTTGCTCAGCTACTGGGCCCCCTACCCCGCAGTTTAGCTATCATGACATCAATGTGTACGCCCTTGCAGGGCTAGCCCCTCACATCAATATCAACATCAACGTAAGTAGCACCTTCACTCAAACACCTTGTGACGAATACACATGTTAAGTCTTGAGTTGTGGCGGTACTAACACTCTTCACTCCCTGCAGATCCCCTTGCTTCAAGCCCACCCTCAGCTCAAGCAGTGTGTGAGACAGTCCATTGAGCGGGCTGTGCAAGAGCTTGTCCACCCCGTAGTGGACCGCTCCATCAAGATTGCCATGACCACCTGCGAGCAGATCGTCAGGAAGGACTTTGCTCTGGACTCGGAGGAGTCGCGCATGCGTGTGGCAGCTCATCATATGATGCGCAACTTGACCGCCGGCATGGCCATGATCACCTGCCGGGAGCCCCTGCTCATGAGCATCGCCACCAACCTGAAGAACAGCTTTGCCGCTGCCCTCAGGGTAGTCATCTTCATTCTCTCCCATTTCACATGAACGAAGAGCTATATAAAATATTATTAGTGGTGTTCTTGCTTATAACTGCTCCTGTCCCCCTCCAGGCCCCCACCCCCCAGCAGAGAGAGATGATGGAGGAAGCTGCTGCCAGGGTTGCCCAGGACAACTGTGAGCTGGCCTGCTGCTTCATCCAGAAGACTGCAGTGGAGAAGGCTGGCCCAGAGATGGACAAGAGGCTGGCGACGGTGAGTTTAGTTATAGGCACGTTTGTGTTCTCACTGGGATGCTACTCTTGTCTGTATACTGTCCAGTACTTTATCTAATGGCTGACTGTTGTACCTGTACCCTTCCTCTCCTGTAGGAGTTTGAGCTGAGGAAGCATGCCCGTCAGGAGGGCCGTCGCTACTGTGACCCCGTTGTGCTGACCTACCAGGCTGAGCGCATGCCAGAGCAGATCAGACTCAAGGTGAGCACTCCATTGGTTTCTTTCCTAGTATTGGTATAGTCGGACATGAATTTAAAAATATATATTTCATGAATGGGATATCAAACATTGCTTTTGCATCTGGACTATTTACTGAGTGATATTTCTGACACAGGTTGGAGGCGTAGACCCCAAACAGCTGGCGGTGTATGAGGAGTTTGCCCGGAATGTTCCAGGCTTCCTACCCAGCAACGACCTGTCTCAGCCCACAGGATTCCTTGCCCAGCCCATGAAGGTAAGGCTCTTTGGCCCTGGAAGAGAACTCACCAATATTGCATTTGCTGCTATGTTGACATAACCCAACCTTATTTTAAGGTTAAGGACGTTACTCAAGTACCATATGAATGTATCTCTCCTATGTTTTATTACAGCAACAGGCATGGGCCACGGACGACGTGGCTCAGATCTATGACAAGTGCATGGCAGACCTGGAGCAGCACCTCCACGCCATCCCTCCAGCGCTGTCCATGAACCCTCAGACCCAGGCTTTGCGCAGCCTACTGGAGGCTGTGGCCCTAGCCAGGAACTCCCGGGATGGCATTGCCGCTCTGGGCCTGCTGCAGAAGGTCAGGGACTAGTTCTCACACAGCCACATTGGAAATGCATGCATGCATAGACAAGTAGCTTAGGTCTCAGTAGAAAAGCTTTTCTACTAACTGTCTCTCTCGCTCCAGGCTGTGGAGGGTCTGCTGGATGCTACCAGTGGTGCCGATGCCGACTTGCTTCTGCGGTACAGAGAGTGCCACCTGCTGGTGCTCAAAGCCCTCCAGGACGGCCGGGCATACGGGCCACTGTGGTGCAACAAGCAGATTACCAGGTTGGTATCCCCCATAAAACCAACTCATGGGAATCTTTTTGGCTTTAATGGGGATGGAAAACTAAATCAACTCATCGATTTTTGTTAACTTTTGGGGTATGTTTGATCTGTTCCAGGTGCCTGATTGAGTGCCGTGATGAGTACAAGTACAACGTGGAGGCTGTGGAGCTGCTGATCAGAAACCACCTGGTCAACATGCAGCAGTACGACCTGCACCTGGCACAGGTAAACACCACTACACACACCTTTATTAAGGGTTGCGATGTTTGTTTTCGGGTGCACAACTCAATCTGAATAGTCAGTCTCAATTCTATTAAACTGTGTAATGGGCTTAGTGTGTTTTGTACCTGTGTCAGTGTCTTACAACCATGTGTTTCTGTCTAGTCTATGGAGAATGGGCTGCACTACATGGCGGTGGCGTTTGCCATGCAGCTGGTGAAGCTGCTGTTGGTGGATGAGCGCAGTGTGAGCCACATTACCGAGGCAGACTTGTTCCACACTATCGAGACTCTGATGCGAACCAGCGCCCACTCCAGGGCCAACGCACCTGAGGGGTAAGTCCTTTTCTGTCCGAATAATATTTTTTTTTGTCTGGGTCATGTTCTTTAGTGCACACTCTAGCAAAACCTTTTGAAATGGAAAACTAAGTCCCGTGCTGTCTGTCAGTTTTCCATTTTGTGCGTTGTGAATACAACCCTGGAGATGTGTGGTTGGTGTACATACGTTTGTAGCTCTTTATAATATAATAATAATAATAATATATGCCATTTAGCAGACGCTTTTATCCAAAGCGACTTAGTCATGTGTGCATACATTTTACGTATGGGTGGTCCCGGGAATCGAACCCACTACCCTGGCGTTACAAGCGCCATGCTCTACCAACTGAGCTACAGAAGGACCATCTAACTGATGTTTATCTGTCCTTTTACCTCAAGGCTTCCTCAGCTGATGGACGTGGTCCGTTCCAACTACGAGGCCATGATCGACCGGGCCCACGGAGGACCCAACTTTATGATGCACTCTGGCATCTCCCAGGCATCCGAGTACGACGACCCACCGGGCCTGAGGGAGAAGGCTGAGTACCTGCTGAGGGAATGGGTCAACCTGTACCACTCTGCAGCTGCCGGCCGGGACAGTACCAAGGCCTTCTCTGCCTTTGTGGGCCAGGTACAGGACAGCACACACTTGTCTTTATTTTAGTTTAACAGTCTTTGCCTTATGACGACCGCCTGTCTCCTCCAAGCCAGTCAGAGCGCTGTTTGCCTTCACAACACGAGCACAGCTCCAGTTGTGGCCTTGACACAGTGGGGCCTTAGTGCTAGAGCAGTGCACATAGCAGCAACTCCATTTTCTTCCAAACCACTGCACCCAGCAGCAGTGTTATGAGACTGTACATCAATATTCATACTAAGATTATCTTAGTAAAATGTACACAATTTTAACTATTATGGATGACTGTATATGGCCATTCTCACTACTGTACTTACTGTCCTCCCCAGATGCACCAGCAGGGCATTCTGAAGACCGATGACCTGATCACTCGTTTCTTCCGGCTGTGCACGGAGATGTGTGTGGAGATTAGCTACCGCGCCCAGGCCGAGCAGCAGCACAACCCCGCGGCCAGCGCCGCCATCATCAGAGCCAAGTGTTACCATAACCTGGATGCCTTTGTGCGCCTCATCGCCCTGCTGGTCAAGCACTCCGGAGAGGCCACCAACACTGTCACCAAGATCAACCTGCTCAACAAGGTTAATATCAGGAGGGTCGTCACTGTGGAGTCTGTAGAATCAGCTCTGCTTTGTAAAGATATCTCGGAAAGACAACCGTACATTTGAAATCAGCAAACTGACAACGCAGTTCATAGTTCTGAGTTTTCTTTTAAAACCCTTCACAGATTTCCGATAAAGGCTCTTGGGAAATTACATTACTGGACTCATCAATGTGTCCCTTGACTGTTCTCAGGTTCTAGGTATTGTGGTTGGAGTGTTGATCCAGGACCATGATGTGAGGCAGACTGAGTTCCAGCAGTTGCCTTACCACCGCATCTTCATCATGCTGTTGCTCGAGCTCAATGCCCCCGAGCACGTGCTGGAGACCATCAACTTCCAGACCCTCACCGCCTTCTGGTAAATGCCTGTTAGAAAAGCCATAGGAGATCCAATGTTTCTTTGTGGAATACAGCATAGAATTCTATGATTGGGTTTCACTGGGGGTATTTATCACTGATTGTCAGGATGTCTTAAAGCTCACTTTCCATAACTGTAAATGTGTGGTGCTCATCTATACTGAGTTGTCTACCTTTTCCATGTTTCTATTTTGTTTTTTTTTCCCACAGCAACACTTTCCACATCCTGAGGCCTACCAAAGCCCCTGGCTTTGTTTACGCTTGGCTGGAGTTGATCTCTCACCGTATCTTCATCGCCAGGATGCTGGCGCACACCCCACAGCAGAAGGCAAGGAGAAGTCACTGATGTGTGACAAGACGGTGCCATGTTTGGGTGGATGTGTTTGGTACTGAATAGCAACCATTGACAACCTGTTTTATCTTCTCTTAGGGTTGGCCCATGTATGCCCAACTTCTCATTGATCTGTTCAAGTACCTGGCGCCCTTCCTGAGGAATGTTGAGCTTAACAAACCTATGCAAATCCTCTACAAGGTTTGGAAACGGCTCATAATGTTTCTTTCCCTTGACACCATTAGTAACATTACTACGACTTGGATTTGACTGAAATGTTTCTCCTCTGACCTCAGGGTACCCTGCGTGTCCTTCTGGTCCTACTGCATGACTTCCCAGAGTTCCTGTGTGACTACCACTACGGCTTCTGCGACGTCATCCCACCCAACTGCATCCAGCTCCGCAACCTGATTCTGAGTGCCTTCCCACGCAACATGAGGCTTCCAGACCCCTTCACTCCCAATCTGAAGGTACAGCCGATGAGAAACCCTAAATTCATTACACTGCAATTTGTTTGGTCTTCTGTAAATGTTTATTACTATTTTTCACTTGTCTACTAGGTTGACATGCTCAGCGAGATCAACATTGCGCCGCGCATCCTCACAAACTTCACCGGAGTGATGCCCTCTCAGTTCAAGAAGGATCTGGACTCGTACCTGAAGACGCGCTCCCCCGTCACCTTCCTCTCTGAGCTCCGCAGCAATCTGCAGGTAGGGGGCGCCACTCTGGGTCCCTGGAAGTATTTGCAGCACAACGACACATCTTTAGAACAGGTTAAGTTTTGAGTCTTTGCGCAAATGTTCAAATGTCGACTTGTCTTGCGTTGTATCGGAAGTGTCATTGTACTTGGGTGTTTTCAGTGCGTCTGTCTGTAGATTTAGTTCCAGGCAACTCAATCTGGAAATAAAACGAGTGTCTCCTTCAATTGCAAGTGTTGGGGGTTTTACATGTTGTTCTCCTTTTTACCCTCCAAACCTATTCTAGGTGTCAAATGAGCCAGGCAACCGTTACAACATCCAGCTGATCAACGCTCTGGTGCTGTATGTGGGAACCCAGGCCATCGCACACATCCACAACAAGGGCAGCACCCCCTCCATGAGCACCATCACTCACTCAGCCCACATGGACATCTTCCAGAACCTGGCTGTGGACCTGGACACTGAGGGTAAGATGAGCGCACACACATGGATACAGTTTTCTCTCTTTGTTGTTGTGTGGTATTCTCATCATTCTCTGTTCCCAGGGCGTTATCTCTTCCTGAATGCCATTGCCAATCAGCTGCGCTACCCAAACAGCCACACCCATTACTTCAGCTGCACCATGCTGTACCTGTTTGCTGAGGCCAACACTGAGGCAATCCAGGAGCAGATTACCAGGTAAATCTTCTTCTCTACAAAGAACAATTGCATTTGAAGACATTGGAACTACCTACATTTTTATGGATCAGTGTCTTTTGTTAACTGGATTTTGCACCTCTTTGCAGGGTTCTTCTGGAGAGGCTGATTGTGAACCGGCCTCATCCCTGGGGACTGCTCATCACCTTCATCGAGCTCATCAAGAATCCCGCCTTCAAGTTCTGGAGCCACGACTTTGTACACTGTGCCCCGGAGATCGAGAAGTATGTGCTCATTCACTCTCTACCAGAGTTGGCTTTTCACTCAGCTGAGATGACTTCACCTGCAGAGTAGTAGCTGGAGGATAACCAGTTAGCAGCACGTTGTGTGTTCATGCTCTGCTTTAATAAAATCAATATCATACACATTCTAAGATAAATTGCTGCAATGGAAGGACTTGGATTAAACACCCTCCGCTGTCTCTCTCTCAGGTTGTTCCAGTCAGTGGCTCAGTGCTGCATGGGGCAAAAGCAGGCTCAGCAGGTGATGGAGGGCACTGGTGCCAGTTAGTCAGCCAGCCTGCAGGAGAGATAATGGGGCCAAACCCTCCATCCCTGGAACCCACCCCACAGATGCCCCCCTACATTACTGTTAGCACTGGATGAACTGGCAATGCTGATTTTGAAGTTTGACTGCTGCTCATGGATCTAAGAGTTTGTTTTGCCCTGGCTATGGAGAAGTTATTTGGACATGCTGTTTAATATTTTTATGCTTCGATGTAAATATTAAAAGGGAGATGGAGAGCTTGATAGTACGAGCAGATATGTGAATGTAGTGTCCAACAAATGATCTAACGTGTAAAGACGACGTGTACACACACATTCAGTCACTACCAAAGGTCCCTGGCTGTCTCCCTCCTACAGATTTAATTTTTGCATATTTGATGATTGATTTATTTGCATTCAGAGGCTTAAACGGTAGTGGATAAAGAGGGCTGTTTTTTTATTTTTTATTTGTTGAGTGGGAAAAGAAAGGCAGTGCACTAGATTCTCTCATGGGTTCACTCCTTTGATCTACTTGGGGTGTGGTGGGGGCAATGGTCTTTCCATTTTAAATAGTGGGTTCGAGGTTCTCCCCGGCACTTGTAAAATTGTGGAAAATTTAAGATGGCGAATTAAATCTTAAAATTTGTACAAAGATCCAAATTGCAGAACAACAAAAGGACCAATACAGCCCATTTTGTAAGGATTTTGAATGTTTTGTAAATGTATTGGTCCGTGTGTATTTTGTAGTCCTTTATAGTTGCCTTTAGTTCTTGCTACTTATTTCCTGTATGTATGCATACTGTAGTTAACGCATTAAACAATTGAACTGCATTTTTGTTTGTTTTCATGCTGATGAGAAATTACTTTGGACTGTTCATTTTATTATGTAAAACATAGTAAATTAGTAATTACATTACGTAAAAGGATAAGCATTTCACCCCACAGCTGCAGCCTCATCACACTTCAGCTCCACTATGTTGCAGTCCTGTTTCTATCAGTGTTGCGTTGTCAATGTGAAGTTCTACTACTCCACAGCACATTGTTTTGAGAGCGGAGGAGCATGGAAGTCTTTCACCAAGTTTGTTTTTTCATTGGGGTGGGTACAAATGAATATTACAGTACCAGGCAAAAGTTGAGACACCTACTCATTTAAGGTTTTTTATTTTTACTACTTTCTACATTGTAGAATAATAGTGATGAGAGAAACTATGAAATAATGTAGTAACCTAAAGTGTTAAACAAATCCAAATATATTAGATTCTTCAAAGTAGCCACCTTCTGCCTTGACAGCTTTGCACACCCTGCATTCTCTCAACCAGCTTCATGAGGTAGTCACCTGGAATTTATTTCAATTAACAGGTGTGCTTTGTTAATTTGGAATTTATTTCCTTAAGTTGTGTTGTGATAAGGTATGGAGGTATACAGAAGATAAAACTATTTAGTAAAAGACCAAGTCCATATTATGGCAAGAACTGCTCAAATAAGCAAAGAGAAATGACAGTCCATTTAAGACATGAAGGTAAGTCGATATGGAAAATGTAAAATGTTCAAGTGCAGTTGCCAAAACCAAGAGCTAGAAAGGAAGCCCCAGAGTTATCTATGCTGTAGAGGACAAGTTCATTAGTTACCAGCCTCAGAAATCAGCAATATATTGCAGCCCAATTTCTTTTTTCAGGGTTCAAGTAACAGACATCTCAAACTTTTCAGAGGAAACTGAATCTGTCCTTCATGGTTGAATTGCTGCAATGAAACCACTACCACTGGGTGTGCTTTGCTGGTGACACTGATTTAGTAACAATTCATGACACACTGAACCAACGTGGCTTCTACAGTGATACACCATCCCATCTGGTTTGTGCTTAGGGGGACTATCATTTGTTCGTCAACAGGACAATGACCAAAAACACCAGGCTGTGTAAGGACTATTTGACCAAGAACGAGAGTGATGGAGTGCTGCATCAGATGACCTCCACAATCACCTGACCTCAAACCAATTGAGATGGTTTAGGATGAGTTAGACTGCAGAGTGAAGGAAAAGCAGCCAAAAAGTACTCAGCATATGTGGGAACTCCTTCCAAGACTTTTGGAAAAGCATTCCAAGTGAAGCTGGTTGAGAGAATGGCAAGAGTATCGGTCTTCCTTTCATGTGGCGATCCTCCTGAGAGCCAGTTTTGCGACTGCACTTTTAAAATTCCTGAAATTTTCCAGACTGACTGACCTTCATGTCTAAAAGTAATTGATGGACCTACATTTCTCATAACATGGACTTGGTCTTTTACCAAATAGGGCTATATCTAATGTATACCACCCCTACCTTGTCACAACGCAACTGATTGACATGGTAAGCATTGAACTACAGAAATTCAGCCCTGGCAAAATATTAATTTAGTCAGTTAAAGGAACTGGGATGTTAGTCCATCTGAGGTCAGATTGAATTGATTAGAGCTTTCTGACAATGTTTCTGGCAATGATTTTATATAAACAAGGAAATATATATACTCCCGAATATTTACAATGGGAAACAATTGGGATACTATAGGAAGAGATGGAGTCCTCCATCAGGGGTCTTCAGAGGCAGATGAATTTAATAATATGAGATCAAGATCAAGAATGTATCTATGATCTTCAATGCATTTGGGAGCGATTGAGATACATTGCCTCGATATAGTAAAATGATCAGTAGATTTTAGGGAAGTTTGTGTTATTTCCTTCGATTAGCCCATTGCCTGGGCCAGGGGTTCCATGGATGATCAAAATAAGCAATGGAGAAATCAAATCAAACTTTACCCAATCAAACCTTACCGTGAAATGGTTACTAACAAACCCTTAACCAAGAATGCAGTTCAAGAAAGAACTAAGAAAATAGTTACCAAATAAACGAATGTAAAACACAAAAGTAACACAGTAATATAACAATACCGATACCGAGTCAATGTGCGGGGGTACAGGTTAGTCGAGGTAATTTGTACATATAGGTAGGGGTAAAGTGACTGCATAGATTAAACAGATTCCAACTGAGAAGACAATAATGACATACACCGTAAGTATGTACTTGCAATTATTCTCGAATGAGCGGCCATTCATGTGCGAAGGATTAGTTTACATACAGTTTAGCCAAACACATTTAAACTCAGTTTTTCACAATTCCTGACATTTAATCCAAGTAAAAATTCCCTGTTTTAGGTCAGTTAGGATCACCACTTTATTTTAAGAATGTGAAATGTATAATATCACAGAGAATTATTGATTTCAGCTTTTATTTCTTTCATCACATTCCCAGTGGGTCAGAAGTTTACATACACTCAATTAGTATTTGGTAGCATTGCCTTTAAATTGTTTAACTTGGGTCAAACGTTTCAGGTAGCCTTCCACAAGCTTCCCACATTAAGTTGGGTGAATTTTGGCCCATTCCTCCTGACAGAAGCTGGTGTAACAGAGTCAAGTTTGTAGTTCTGCCCACAAATGTTCTATAGGTTTGAGGTCAGGGCTTTGTGATAGCCACTCCAATACCTTGACTTTGTTGTCCTTAAGCGATTTGCCACAACTTTGGAAGTATGGGGTCATTGTCCATTTGGAAGACCCATTTGCGACCAAACTTTAACTTCCCGACTGATGTCTTGAGATGTTGCTTCAATATATCCACATAATTTTAATTCCTCAAGGAAGCCATCTATTTTGTGAAGTGCACCAGTCCCTCCTGCAGCAAAGCACCCCCACAACATGATGCTGCCACCCCTGTGCTTCACGGTTGGGATGGTGTTCTTTTGCTTGCAAGCCTCCACTTTTTTCCTCCAAACATAATGATGGTAATTATGACCTAACAGTTCTATTTTTGTTTCATCAGACCAGAGGACATTTCTCCAAAAAGTATGATCTTTGTCCCCATGTGCAAACCGTAGTCTGGCTTTTTTTATGGTGGTTTTGGAGCAGTGGCTTCTTCCTTGCTGAGCGGCCTTTCAGATTATGTTGATAAAGAAGTCATTTTACTGTGGATATAGATACTTTTGTAATTGTCTCCTCCAGCATCTTCACAAGGTCCTTTGCTGTTGTTCTGGGATTGATATGCACTTTTCACACCAAAGTACATTAATCTCTAGGAGATAGAACCTGTCTCTTTCCTGAGCGGTATGATGGCTGCATGGTCCCATGGCGTTTATACTTGCGTACTATTGTTTGTACAGATGCACGTGGTACCTTCAGGCGTTTGGAAATTGCTACCAAGAATGAACCAGACTTGTGGTCTACAATATTTTTCTGATGTCTTGACTGATTTCTTTTGATTTTCCCATGATGTCAAGCAAAGAGGCACTGAGTTTGAAGGTAGGCCTTGAAATACATCCACAGCTACACCTCCAATTGACTCAAATGACGTCAATTAGCCTATCAGAAGCTTCTAAAGCCATGACATAATTTTCTGGAATTTTCCAAGCTGATTAATGGCACAGTCAACTTACTGCATGTTAACTTCTGACCCACTGGAATTGTGATACGGTGAATTATAAGTGAAATAATCTGTCTGTAAACAATTGTTGGAAAAATTACTTGTCATGCACAAAGTAGATGTCCTAACAGACTTGCCCAAACTATAGTTTGTTAACAAGAAATTTGTGGAGTGGTTGAAAAACAAGTTTTCATGACTCCAACCTAAGTGTATGTAAAGTTCTTACTTCAACTGTATATATAAGAATTTGTTCTTAATTGACTTGCCTAGTTAAATAATGGTTGAATAAAAATAGTTTAACTCGGCAAGTCAGTTAAGAACAAATTCTTATTTATAATGACGACCTACACCGGCCAAACCCAAATGATGCTGGGCGCTATGGGACTCCCAATCACGGCCGGTTGTGATACAGCCTGGAGTAAATGTTGTCAAAAGTACAGAAAAGTACAAAAAACTACTGATGTAAAAAACTTTAAAGTACTACCTAAAAGTACTTAACACCACTGCAAGTTGCTTTTGTTCACATTGTTGACATAGTCAATGCAATGTAGCTAACAAGTTTCTGCTAGCTCGTTTGTTCTTGACTTAAAAATCGTAATACAATAAGCAGCGGTGTGTAGTCCAGGCCATATGCAACCAAAATCAACTTTATTTGTAATTATTTCAATTCACAAGATAGAATGAACGCACGCGGTAGCCATCGAATTTGAGCCTTGGCAGTTCTTGAGCTTGGACGCTGCCATTGGACGTGACGCAACACAAGCAGAATAGCAGCTTTCATTGATTTCAGAGATGGGTGATGGCAATACCGGACACCCGATGGCTATAGCACAGATAGAACCATGAGATAGATATTTCACCAGATGTATAAATGTGAAGCATCCCGTTGGCGTTTCCACTCACAAATAAATATGGTAGTGAGAGGACGCCCAGTGGCTGGCAGTGGGAAAATTAAAAACGTTTCATTTTTTTAAACCTTTATTTAACCAGGTAGGCCAGTTGAGAAAAAGTTCTCATTTACAACTGCGACCTGGCCAAGATAAAGCAAAGCAGTGCGACAAAAACAACAACAGAGTTACACATAGGATTAACCAACGTACAGTTTGTAACATAATATGTCTCCAACTTCAGTGATTTTTGCAATTCGTTCCAGTCATTGGCAGCAGAGAACTGGAAGGAAAGGTGGCCAAAGTAGGTGTTGGCTTTGGGGATGACCAGTGAAATATACCTGCTGGAGAGCGTGCTACGGGTGGGTGCTGCTATGGTGACCAGTGAGCTGAGATAAGGCAAAGTAGGTAACATCTCCACCCCACTGATCCTCAGCACTGAGGCCCCACAAGGGTGCGTTCTGAGCCCTCTCCTGTACTCCCTGTTCACCCACGACTGCGTGGCCACGCACACCTCCAACTCAATCATCAAGTTTGCCGACGACACAACAGTGGTAGGCTTGATTACCAACAACGACGAGACGGCCTACAGGGAGGAGGTGAGGGCCCTCGGAGTGTGGTGTCAGGAAAATAACCTCACACTCAACGTCAACAAAACAAAGGAGATGATCGTGGACTTCAGGAAACAGCAGAGAGAGCACCCCCCTATCCACATCGACGGGACAGTAGTGGAGAGGGTAGTAAGTTTTAAGTTCCTCGGTGTACACATCACAGACAAACTGAATTGGTCCACCCACACAGACAAATTCGGCTTGTCGCCAAAAGCACTCACAAACTTTTACAGATGCACAATCGAGAGCATCCTGTCGGGCTGTATCACCGCCTGGTACGGCAACTGCTCCGCCCCCAACCGTAAGGCTCTCCAGAGGGTAGTGAGGTCTGCACAACGCATCACCGGGGGCAAACTACCAGGATACCTACACCACCTGATGTCACAGGAAGGCCATAAAGATCATCAAGGACAACAACCACCCGAGCCACTGCCTTCTCACCCCGCTATCATCCAGAAGGCGAGGTCAGTACAGGTGCAAAGCAGGGACCGAGAGACTGAAAAACAGCTTCTATCTCAAGGCCATCAGACTGTTAAACAGCCACCACTAACATTGAGTGGCTGCTGCCAACATACTGACTCAACTCCAGCCACTTTAATATTGGGAAAATTGATGTAATAAATAAATGTATGTATTAAACAATGCCACTTAATATAATGTTTAATACCCTACATTACTCTTCTCATATGTATATACTGTACTCGATACCATCTACTGCATCTTGCCTATGCCGTTCTGTATCATCACTCATTCACATATCTTTATGTACATATTCTTCATCCATTTACACTTGTGTGTATAAGGTAGTTGTGGAATTGTTAAGTTAGATTGCTCGTTGGTTATTACTGCATTGTCGGAACTAGAAGCACAAGCATTTCGCATGTGTATGTGACAAATTCAATTAGATTTTTTTTTAAAGCGGCTGTAGTCCGAGCTAAAGGTAAAGACCACTAGCATTGGCTAGCAATGACTAAATAGCTAGTAGCTAATTAGCTGGCTAGCGGCTGATGGAGTTTCCAGTTATAAGGTCTAAAAAAACAGCAGATCCGTACCACATTGGGTGAGGCGGGTTGCAGGAAGGTATATTTAATTCGAAATTTGAAAAAAGAGATTGAAATATAATGAAATGTATACAAACAAAACAGAAAAAGACTGAATATTTACATGGGATGAAAACACGTCTTACTGCTGCGCCATCTTGGAAGAAGAGGAGCGAGATGGATTTTGGCCGACATTCCCCAAATTTTGTCATCGATGATACATTTGATTTCAATACAGTTTCGTATTAGAATCTGTTACAGACAGAGTAAACTAAGTTTTGTAGACTTTACCCTTTGCCAAAGTAAAAAAAAAGGATTGCAAGACCTAATTGAGTTCTTGCACATGCATTTCAGAGTAGGCGTTCCCTATCGGAAATGCAGATACATGCTAGAACGCGCCAATAGGCTCTTTTGGAAACAACAGGCTGTGGTCTATCTTGGGTAGTTATAAAAAATATTTAGCAATAGTGTAGCAGGGCTGTAAGAGGGTCCATTGCAGGTTTGGGTAACTTAATGACCCATGAAGGAAATGGAGCAGTACTTAACTGTCTATAGGGGGCTCTTAAAGAAAAAAATGCTCATCACTCTCATACAAATTCACAAGGATACAGTATACAGTAAAATCACTCTTTTCCAAATATGTTCAGTTAAAATAGAGCCACTGGCCAGCTTTATTCAAATAGTCTGATTAATTCCTTCAGGTTTGTTTTGAGAAGATGTCTCTACAAATCAGTGAGTGCTTTGGGATGGATTGAGTGGTAATTCAGGGTTTGGTGAGTGTAACGGTTCTCTTTAGGTGAAGGAGAATCCGACCAAAATGCGGCGTGGCTATTGCAATCCATGTTTAATGAAACATAGTAAACAAGAATCAAATACAAAAACAATAAACGTACCACGAAAACCGAAACAGCCTAATACTGGTGCAAAGTAACACAGCGACAGTAACAAGGACATCAAGACACTAAGGACAATCACCCACAAAACCCAACACCAAACAGGCTACATAAATATGGTTCCCAATCAGAGACAATGACGAACACCTGCCTCTGATTGAGAACCATATCAGGCCAAACATAGAACTAGACAAACTAGACATGTAACATAGAACACCCACCCAGCTCACACCCTGACCAACCAAAACATAGAAACATACAAAGCAAACTATGGTCAGGGTATGACAGTGAGCTCCAGAAGCTGGTGCAGGATAGTCTTTTGGCCATAGCGGACTTGCAGTGCCCTCCTCTCCCGGCTACTCAGTTAAGCATGGCCATCTTTATCCTTCAGCAGTACCTTGTCCTTCTGCATGTCCTCCCCAAATGGGTCCAGTATTAAAGGGACTGAAGCGTGCACTAGACACCTCCACAGAGGGTCCAGACTTGGCAGGCCCTCGTTGGACAGTGCCTGCAACATTTTCTCCTCATCGTCGTCTTCTGCCTCCTCCCAGCCTTCGTTATCACTAAAGTCCTCAAACTCCTCCACTGACCTGCACAGGATCTAGGGAGAGAGGCAAACACCAATGCAAACCGGATAGTCTTAAATATACGTCTGCCTGCACTCGAGTGAGTTACTATGGTTATGTTTTGGTCATGGTTACCTTGAGTGCTGTTTAGTTGAGGGACCCTGACTTTCAAGCAAAAACTCCACTTCTCCACCAAGAGGTGCTGTTTAGCTTCAGACTCAGTCGCTGGGATTGGGAAGCACAGGATAGGACAGGACAGACTGATTTAAAGTGTCAATGGAAAACCATAAGGATATGTGAAGAACTCAGGATCATTTAGAAATGTGGTCTCTTATTTGTGTTGATTCAGTGTGAAGATATTTACGTGTAGTGTATTTGGAAAAAAATGTGTCAGGTGTCTCTATCCACCCCTACTCATCTGTCTGTGTGTTCAGTGTGTTACAGTCAAAGCACATCTGCTTTGTATATGTTGGAAAAGGGTATGTCTGCAGTGTCGTTGCTGTTGCTTTGATCTGGCTCGGCAAATCATGTGTAGGAGCTGCCAGTTGGCCATCTGACCATACGTGTTGAAGACTTCCTCTCCTTTCTGGGTACTTTACATGGACACAATCTTCAAAAATACTCCTGTAGATGCAGAGAGAAAGGAGAGAAAGGGACATATCATCACAGCATAACATATTGTATTCTTGCTTTAAACCCACTACATAAAATCAGTTTACAGAATATAAACTGTAGTTTTTTACATATAGGTGTGTACTCCAGATTGCCGTTGTGATTGGTTTAACACGGTTTAACATGTACCGAATGGCCACCATCATGGGGGGATTGGGGCACTCATTCAGGGGCTCCTGGAAACTGCAGAGTAAAAGAAAGGAAGGAAATGAGAAACAGTGGATTATGGGATTGTATTCAGACCCAAACGGAAAGCACTTGAAGCATATCCGCAGCACTACAGTACAAGTGTCAAAACAGTTGTTACTTCTGTCAGTAACCACCGAAATGGACAACATACATAGGACACTCCTTTTCAAAATTTTACAAGTAAATCACCTCCACTCCATAGAGTGATAGGCCATGTTTTGGGACACAAGCAATGTTGACTGTTTAACCTCTAAAAAGACGGAAAAGAGATACATTTAAACAGCTGTAACCCTTATTTCAGGTTGTAGATATATTTACACGACCTCCACTGGAGGACTTGTGGGTTTGGCAGTAAAAATAAACACGGGTTACCACTGAACTATAACTTGTAGTTTCTCTGGACCAAGTGATATAGCCAGCAGTCACAAACAATTTGCTTTACCTCTTTTTCCTTATACTGTATAGTAAGACACTGATCTCACCTGGGGTGTGGTGTGTGGAAACAAATCGCTCAATCACACAAGAGGGGTTTGATGTGCGGAAATCATCACCCAATCACAGGAGAGGCTTTTAAAAGGAATATTATGGAGAATCTGGGTTGCATGTATGGTGCCAGAAACAAACCTGTTTCCCCCAAAACAGCTCACGCTGCAAATATTAATTGCAATAGCTATTCTAGCCAGTTAGACTTCAGTTTTATTTTTTACTGGCAATATGTTGGTGTGTCTAAAATGCATCCCAATTTGGGTCTTAATTGTGCTTAAGTAGGGTTGCAAAGTTACCGGCAATTTACCAAAGTTACTGGAACCTTCTGTAATTTGTGTTATTAAGAGATGGCAATCTATCTAACTTTGGTCATTTATATTTGAATAACTTAATTTAAAAAAAATCACATATAGTATTCATTCTTTATATCGGTGTCCATATTGTCCATGTGTTTGAGTTTCTAGTGGATAGACCATATGGTTCAAGAGAAAATTGCATAATTAATTAAAAAACAATGGCATTATTTATAACTCTGCAACTCTTCAAACCATTAACATTTTTTCAACTGCTACCAGTTTGGTGCCAAAACATTTACAACAAAGACATAGAGGGTAAAATAAATAAAAGTGTGCAAAAATATATATAAAGGAAGCAAGTCGGGAAGCAAGTTTAGGGAGTGAGTGTTTTAATAAATAAAATAAACTATGAACACGGAACACAAACAACGCACCAACATGAAAACAGAATCAAGAACCAAGGGGAGTGACAGATATAGGGAAGATAATCAAGGAGGTGATGGAGTCCAGATGAGTGTCATGAGGCGCAGGTGCGCAAGACGATGGTGACAAGTGTGCGGGATAATCAGCAGCCTGACGACCTAGAAGCCAGAGAGAGAGTATACGTGGCAATACCCTTCCTTTGCAACCCTATGCATAAGAATCATATATTGTATCTTATATTTTGGATGTATGATCAACTTTGTCAATTATGCTGCATTAACAATATACGTAAATTGTATACTTGACAGGAGGAAAATATCAAACGTCTATAATTTGGGTGGACTGTTTTGTAATGATGAACAAGCAGCATTGCAGAAAGCCAATCATCCCACTATTCTATAGCCCTTCCTTGATGACAGAGTCATGCAACTTCTCACCTGTAAGCCATGACAAAAGCCACCATGCTTCTGTAGAGGTAAAGTGTGTGTCTCTCTGGTTCCCACAGGTTATGGTGTAACGTGATGAAAGGTAGGACGATGTCTTTGTACTATTTCTGGATGTTGGTGAGGTCAGTGTCCACCGCCTCTGGGATCCCAGTCCACTTCGAGAGTCTATCCCTCTCATCCTTTGACCTACAAACCACATCCACAAAATACAACACAGCCAAAATACCAGCAACTGGAATCACAGAGCGAGAGTATTTAAGTCTACTCAACTAAGAATATAAGATGTGCGTATGTACTGTATGTGTTTGACCTTACCAGAACATGGGGTGATCCAGAGCTGTGAAGTGAGGCCAGAGGGATAGGTAAGGCCTTCAGTGGGACTGGGGAGATGTGTACTCATACATCAAAGCCAGGAGGGGCACCCAGCCAGAAGTGCTCTCCAGAGATATTTACCTAGGGAGGCAGGGGACCAGATGTTTTCTTTGGGGGCCTCCGACCAGAGGTGTGTGTGTGTGTGTGTGTGTGAGAGATGCAGTCACCTTCCAGCATTTGCCAGGACTTTGGTGGTGCAGAAGAGCCATTCTGGGTATAGTGAAGAGCAACTCCCCCCTCATCTATGTCCTACCAGCATGCCATACTCTGCTACTGTGTCCTCCTTGCTGATGTGAACACAACTGAATAAGCATGAACACCGAATGCACAGAAGTCAGCTGAGATTCACCCCCAATACACCTAGGTCTGTGAAGTGGAGGGCTTTTTACTTATTGTGGACAATGTCTTTATACTTTTTCTGGATATTATGAATGTGATTCCTTGCTGTTGCGTTTCCACCCTTCACACCACTGCAGGAAGCTTTGGAGGGTCGCTGCCCTCGGTCTTCAGAAAACAAGGATCAGACCCCCACAACAACCAACAATGCAGGCTGGTTAGGTAGGATTAAATATCACGTTAAAAAAAAACGCACTAAGATTCTTATTAATCTAGCTAGTTACGGGTTCTTGCTAGCTACATAGCATTCATAACTTGCAAGCTACATCGCATTCATAACTTAAAAATCGTTTACCAAAGCACTAACGGTAGCTAGTCACATCATTGCCTGGAAACCCGACGTTGAATTGCATTGAATTCTATCAAATCATGACGTCAGTAATCTTCAGGTCGGAGCTCTAGAAAGATGCCAGAGTTTGACTTGGAATTCCGAGTTGGATGACCTTTCAAAACAAGTTTCCCAGTTGGAGCTCTTGTTTTTCCCTGAGTTCCAAGTTGTCTTGAACGCACTGAAGTCCAGTTGTTTTATATAATCAGAGGGGAAGAGAGATGGCCTACTCGGCGGAAAATCCCTCCAGCAGGTGGTGTTTAATGTTTCGCCAACCAAGCAATGAGTTTTTGTATTGAGGTAACGGAGAGAGTGTCAAATAAGTCATAAAAAAGGAATGGCTTATTTTCTACGTGATGTTTATTTGATCGAATATAAGTTTCGGAATGCTTAAATTGTTATGAGTGTACTGACATAAGTAGGACATGTTACACGTGGACCATTTCAACAAACTGAAATGGTCCACCCATACAGAGAGTGTGGTGAAGAAGGCACAACAGCACCTCTTCAACTTCAGGAGGCTGAAGAAATGTGGCTTGTCACCTAAAACCCTCACAAACTTTTACAGATGCACAATTGAGAGCATCCTGTCACGAACCGGCTCAAAGCCCGTAACAAAGGGAGACAACGTGGAGACAAGGAGTAGCAAAATATATATTTATTAACTAAAGCAACTAAGTATAATATACAATGGTGTGTGTAATCAGTAGTGTAAGTGAGTGTTTGGCATGCATGAATGTGATAATGAGGGTGATGAAAGGTGCCAAAGCAAACAAACAAAAGGCCACCAAGAACCACAACACAATCTACAAAAGGTGTCTGCATGGAGAGAGTCTCTTCCATGAATGTGGAAGAGGTCTATTTATCCTGGGAGACACCTGGCCCAGGTGTTTCCCATGTAGCTGACGACCCTCCCAACTCCGCCCACCAGCATCCTAATAAGGAAACAAGAACAAATAGAATAGGGCAGACAGAGTGGGAGGGTCGTCACATTCCCCCCCATAAAACCGGGGACCAACAAGGACCCCGGAACATACCAGCGCGTCCCAAATTGACACAGCCTCTGCGTCCCAAATTGACACAGCCTCTGCGTCCCAAATTGATGAGGGGTTATGTGTTCACACCTCCACCCGCCCCATCCAACCTCCTCCCCAGACCTCAGCAACCTTTGCGCATAGGAAGCAATATTTAAGAGGAAAGAAGAACACAAGACCAGGAGGGAACAGACAGGAAAGATATAACATGACAGAACATGACAACCCAAAACAATGGTCAGTCACGTAAACATTCAAGAACATGGCACAAAGCGACCACAACAGCTACAAACTCCAACAAAAAGAACATCAGGGTCCTTCATTTTTACAACTCCCAACGATTCAGTCACTTCCAACAATTCATAATTTCCATCATTTCAATCATTTAACCTTGTAGTGTTCAGCGATCTTCAACAGCTGTTCTTTAGTACATATTTCTAACAGTTCCTCTGATGGAAAGCGAATGAACTTGTGTACATGAGACACCATAGTCATAAGTAAATATTCTTGCTCAACCCCTCTGCTGAGCACATCAGACCACAACCAGAGAAATGACAAATCACCCTGAGCACCACAGAAGAGAGATGAGATACGGAGCTTCCCCAAAACCTACAATAACTCAACCCTAGTCTTCGTGCACCCGCTGGCAAGGAAATAGAACTCCCCAGCATGCTGGCAAATTCCACCAAGCCACGGATGTGCCCCCGAGACAACTGCTCAGTCCACAGACACCACACAAAAATAACAAACATTTAACCATGTCCAACATGTCCAAAATTGAAACAAGTCGCTAAGCCTATCAGGGGAAAAAGGCTACAGCTCCGGGTAGCAAGTTCCACTACCCTACACAAATCTCCTACCGAGGTACACAGCAGATTTACTCACCTCAGACTGACTTCCCAACAGAGAGTAGAACAAGTTCAGACTAGGCAAAGCCTGGAAACTAACCATTATACTCTCCAACGCAGCAAATAAACCAAACAACAAAGGCAACCAATACTGGGCCGATCACACTCAAACACAATATTCAAACCAAACACGTACCTCCACGGTCTCCCAAACCAATAGTTCAAAGATCCCGGATGAGCCCCCACTTGTCACGAACCGGCTCAAAGCCCGTAACAAAGGGAGACAAGGAGTAGCAAAATATATATTTATTAACTAAAGCAACTAAGTATAATATACAATGGTGTGTGTAATCAGTAGTGTAAGTGAGTGTTTTGCATGCATGAATGTGATAATGCAGGGTGATGAAAGGTGCCAAAGCAAACGGCCACCAAGAACCACAACACAATCTACAAAAGGTGTCTGCATGGAGAGAGTCTCCTCCATGAATGTGGAAGAGGTCTATTTATCCTGGGAGACACCTGGCCCAGGTGTTTCCCATGTAGCTGACGACCCTCCCAACTCCGCCCACCGGCATCCTAATAAGGAAACAAGAACAAAGAGAATAGGGCAGACAGAGTGGGAGGGTCGTCACAATCCTGTCGGGCTGTATCACTGCCTGGTACACAAACACAAGGCTTTCTAGAGGGTGGTGCTGTCAGCACAACGCATCACCGGGGGAAAACTACCTGCCCTCCAAGACACCTACAGCACCCAATGTCACAGGAAGGCCAAAAAGATCACCAAGGACATCACCAGCCACTGCCTGTTCACCCCACTATCATCCAGAAGGCGAGGCCAGTACAGGTGCATCAAAGCTGGGACCAAGAGACTGAAAAACAGCTTCTATCTCAAGGCCATCAGACTGCTAAATAGACGTTACTGACACAGAGAGGCATGCTGCCTACATACCCTCGAAATCATTGGCCACTTAATAAATGGATCACTAGTCACTTTAATAATGCGTACATATCTTGCATTACTAATTTATTTAGCTAGGCAAGTCAGTTAAGAACAAATTCTTATTTACAATGACAGCCTAGGAACAGTGGGTTAACTGCCTTGTTCAGGGGCAGAACAACAGATGTTTACCTTGTCAGCTCAGGGATTCGATCTAGCAACCTTTCAGTTACTGGCCCAATGCTCTAACTACTAGCCTACCTGCCGCCCCTCATACAGTCTCATATGTATATACTGTATTCTATACCATCTATTGCATCTTGCCTATGCCGCTTGGTCATCGCTCCTCCATATATTTATATGTACATATTCTTATTCCTTTACTTAGATTTGTGTGTATTGGGTAGTTGTAGTGGAATTGCTAAATTACTTAGATATTACTGCACTGTCGGAACTAGAAGCACAAGCATTTCGCTACACTCGTATTAACATCTGCTAACCATGTGTATGTGACCAATAAAATGCGATTTTACTTTAAAAATATATATATCGGAGTGGTCTCGAGATGGCTATGCATATTCATGACATGATGCTATAGTAGCATAGCATCTCTCCATTAAATACAGGCGGTTGACATCAACAACACTCATCGAATATTTTTAAAAGGATTACAATAATGAGATGTATACACCAACCTCCACTCTTCTGGGAAGGCTTTCCACTAGATGTTGGAACATTGCTGCGGGGACTTGCTTCCATTCAGCAACAAGAGCATTAGTGAGGTCAGGCACTAATGTTTGGCGATTATGCCTTGAGAGGCCAGTCAATTTCTTCCACACCAATCTCGACAAACCATTTCTGTATGGACCTTGCTTTGTGCATGGGGGCATTGTCATGCTGAAACAGGAAAACGGCCTTCCCCAAACTGTTGCCACAAAGTTGGAAGAACATAGTCGTCTAGAATGTCATTGTATGCTGTAGGGTTAAGATTTCCCTTAACTGGAACTAAGGAGCCTAACCCGAACCATCAAAACAGCCCCAGACCATTATTGCTCCTCCACCAAACCTTACAGTTGGCACTATGCATGGGGAAAGGTAGCGTTCTCCTGGCATCCGCCAAACCCAGATTCATCCGACTTCGATGGTGAAGTGTGATTCATCACTCCAGAGAACGCGCTTCCACTGCACCAGAGTCAAATGGCGGCAAGCTTTACACCACTCCAACCAACGCTTGACAATGCGCATGGTGATCTTAGGCTTATGTGCAGCTGCTTGGCCATGGAAACTAATTTCATGAAGCTCCTGATGAACAGTTCTTGTGCTGAGGATGCTTCCAGAGGCAGTTTGTAACTCGGACTAAGTGTTGCAACCACGGACACGCTACGAGCTTCAGCAATCGGTGGTCCTGTTCTGTGAGCTTGTGGCCTACCACATTGGAAATGTGGCATTCTTTGACGGTGCCATGTTGAAAGTCACTGAGCTCTTCAGTAAGGCCGTTCTACTGCCTATGTTTGTCTATGGAAATTGCATGGCTGTGTGCTCGATTTTATATACCTGTCAGCAATGGGTGTGGCTGAAATAGCCGAATTGACTGATTTGAAGGGGTGTCCACATACTTGGCCATGTAATGTATCTACTCTAGAATCCTGTCCTCCCTGGACTGCTTTCCCAGACCAACATTTCTCAGGATCATCAGGGCAAACCAACAGTGATCTCTCCAGCTAGGTCCATAGTTCATCATGATGACGCCTGCAAATATTGTGCAATGTTTATGCTCTGTCATGCTGTGTTATGTCATATCGCTTGTCTATTACAAAGTAACAGCTTCTTCCATTTGAGTCGCCAATCTCATTCAGGGGTGCTACCTGACTGTTGCATTGTTTTAGTTACAGTAACATTAGATGAGGACATTTGTTGTACTATAACCTTTGCCTCGTGTGATTTGGCTGAGTAGGAAGAGTCCATTGGGTCACCCAGCAACATCTACAGCCCTGATCACCAATTCTTCCTTCATAGCCTTTGTTCCATTGATGATCACAGAAGGTCTGCCTCGAAGTAGAGGCTGAACACCTTCCCATAGCGCGATGACAGCTGTTTGATGAAAAAGTAAAAGTGTCGTTGATTATTAGAAGAAATCTGAAGTTTCTCATATATTCCTTTCTTGTCAACAGCTTGATTGAAATCTCTGTGACATTTTAGAAATTTACTTTGCTAAAATGTATTAAAGATGCTTTGATCCGTGTATCAAAGCATGGATGTAATTTATTTCAAATTCTTATTCTAATAAATGTATTTCCTTGTCAGTTGTGTTGTGACAAGGTAGGGGTGGTATACAGAAGATAGCCCTATTTGGTAAAAGACCAAGTCCATATTGTGGCAAGAACAGTTAAAATAAGCAAAGGGAAATGACAGTCCATCATTACTTTAAGACGTGAAGGTCAGTCAATCACGAACATTTCAAGAAAAGCTATTCAAATGCAGTTGGAAAAACCATCAAGCACTATGATGAAACTGTCTCTCATGAGTTACCTCTGCTTCAGAGGATAAGTTCATTAGAGTTACCAGGCTCAGAAATTGCAGCCCAAATAAATGCTGTCACGTCCTGACGTTAGTTCCTTTTTTATGTCTCTATTTTAGTTTGGTCAGGGTGTGAGTTGAGGTGGGCATTCTATGTGTTGTTTTTGTATTTCTGTGTTAGGCCTGGTATGGTTCCCAATCAGTGGCAGCTGTTTATCGTTGTCTCTGATTGAGAACCATACTTAGGCAGCCTGTTTTCCCACTATGATTTGTGGGTAGGTGTTTTCTGTTTTGTGCTTCTGCACCTGACAGGACTGTTTAGTTTTCGTTCATTCTCTTTGTTATTTTGTTTTGTGTTCAGTTTTAAATAAAAGCTGCGCTTTGGTCCACACCTTCCTCAGACGAACATCCTTACAGAACCTACCCACCACCAAAAAAGGACCAAGCAGCGTGGTAACCAGGAGCAGAGGGTTTTGGACTTCTGGACTTGGGAGGAGATACTGGAAGGCAAGGGACCCAGGACACAGGCTGGGGAATATCGCCGCCCCAAGGAAGATCTGGAGGCAGCGAGAGGTAGGCAGCGCACGCAAGTGCTATGCGAGAGTGGGCATCCAGCCAGGGCGTATTGTGCTGGCTCAGCGTGTTTGGTCTCCGGTGCGCCGTTTCGGCCCAGGTTATCCTGTGCCGGCTCTGCGTGCTGTCTCCGTGCAGGGCAAATGTGGGCATTGAGCCTAAGGGAGAGGTGCGAGTGGTATGCACCTGATCTCCAGTGCTCACCCACAGCCCGGTTCAACCTGTGCCTGCACTCTGGAGGGTCCGGGCTAAAGGGGTCATCCAGTCTGGAGGAGTGGTGCCAAGGCTGCGCACCAGAGCTCTAGTGCTACTCCACAGCCCGGTCCATCCGGTGCCTCCTCCACGCACCAGGCCTCCTGTAGGTCTCCCCAGCCTGGTGGGTGCTGTGGCAGCCCCACACACTAGGCTGTCTCTCCACCTCCTCCCTCCAGGTTCTCCCGCCTGTCCGGCGCTTCCAGAGTCTCCCGCCTGTCCGGTGCTGCCAGAGTCTCCAGCCTATTCGGGGCCCACTGTAAGGGCCCCCAGTCCGGGGTCTGCGGCGAGAGTCGCTGCTCCAAAGGCGCCACTTAAGTGGGCCAAGACTATGGTGGAGTGGGGTCCACGTCCCGCGCCAGAGCCACCACCGCAGCCAGATGCCCACCCAGACCCTCCCCTAAGGGGTTTTGCGGCCGGAGTCCGTACCTTTGGGGGGTGGGGGGGGTACTGTCATGTCCTGACCTTAGTTCATTTTTTATGTCTCGATTTTAGTTTGGTTGTTATTTTGTTTTGTGTTCAGTTTAAATAAAAGTAACATGAACACTTACCACGCTGCGCTTTGGTCCACACCTTCCTCAGACGAACATTGTTACAAATGCCGAGTTCAAGTAACAGACACATCTCAGCATCAACTGTTCAGAGGAGTCGTGAATCAGGCCTTCGTGGTTGAATTGCTGCAAACAACCCACTACTAAAGGACACCAACAAGAAGACGACACTTGCTTGGGCAAAGAAACAGGAGCAATGGACATTAGACCGGTGGAAATTTGTCCTTTTGGTCTGATGAGTCCAAATTTGAGATTATTGGTTCCAACCGCCGTGTCTTTGTGAGACGCAGAGTAGGTGAACGGATGATCTCTGCATGTGTGGTTCCCACAGTGACGCATGGAGGATGTGTGATGGTATGGGGGTGACACTGTTGGTGATTTATTTACGTTTATTTATTTAATTACAACCTGTAATTAAAATAGATTTTTGGATGGGGTTGTATCATTTGATTTACACAACATGCCTACCACTTAGAAGATGCAAAATATTTTTTATTGTGAAACAAATAAGAACATTTTTTAAAACTTGAGCATGCATAACTATTCACCCCCCCAAAAGTCAATACTTTGTAGAGCCACCTTTTGCAGCAATTACAGCTGCAAGTCTCTTGGGGTATGCCTCTATAAGCTTGGCACATCTAGCCGCTGGGGTTTTTGTCCATTCTTCACGGCAAAAGTGCTCCAGCTCCTTCAAGTCGGATGTGTTCCTGCTGGTGTACAGCAATCTTTAAGTCATACCACATATTCTCAATTAGATTGAGGTCTGGGCTTTGATTAGGCCATTCCAAGACATTTTAAATGTTTCCCCTTAAACCACTCGAGTGTTGCTTTAGCAGTATGCTTAGGGTCATTGTCCTGCTGGAAGGTGTACCTCCGTCCCAGTCTAAAATCTCTGGAAGACTGAAACAGGTTTCCCTCAAGAATTTCCCTGTATTTAGCGCCATCCATCATTCCTTCAATTCTGGTCAGTCCCAATTCTGGTTGCCCAGTCCCTGCCAATGAAAAACATCCCCACAACATGATGCTGCCACCACCATGCTTCACTGTGGGGATGGTATTCTCGGGGTGATGAGGTGTTGGGTTTGCACCAGACAGTGTTTTCCTTGATGGCCAAAAAGCAACATTTTAGTCTCATCTGACCAGAGTACCTTCTTCCATACGTTTGGGGAGTCTCCCACATGCCTTTTTTCTTTAAGCAATGGATTTTTTATGGCCACTCTTCCGTAAAGGCCAGCTCTGTTCAATAGACAGATACTCCAATCTCTGCTGTGGAGCTTTGCAGCTCCTTCAGGGTTATCTTTGGTCTCTTTGTTGCCTCTCTGATTAATGTCCTCCTTGCCTGGTCCGTGAGTTTTGGTGGGCGGCCCTCTCTTGGCAGGTTTGGTGTGGTGCCATATTCTTTACATTTTTTTATAATGGATTTAATGGTGCTCCATGGGATGTTCAAAGTTTCAGATTGTTTTTATAACCCAACCCTGATCTGTACTTCTCCATAACTTTGTCCCTGACCTGTTTGGAGAGCTCCTTGGTTTTCATGGTGCCGCTTGCTTGGTGATGCCCCTTGCTAGTGATGTTGCAGACTCTGGGACCTGTCAGAACAGGTGTGTGTGTGTGTGTGTGTGTGTGTGTGTGTGTGTGTGTGTGTGTGTGTGTGTGTGTGTGTGTGTGTGTGTGTGTGTGTGTGTGTGTGTGTGTGTGTGTGTGTGTATATGTGTGTATATATATATATATATATATATATATATATATATATATATATATATATATATATATATACTGAGATCATGTGACACTTAGATTGCACACAGTTGGAATTTATTTAACTAATTATGTGACTTATGAAGGTAATTGGTTGTACCAGATCTTATTTAGGGGCTTCATAGCAAAGGTGGTGAATACATATGCACGCACCACTTTTCCGTTTTAATTTTTTTGTTTTTTTGTTGAAACAAGTCATTTTTCACTTCACCAATTTGGACTATTTTGTGTATGTCTATTACATGAAATCTAAATAAAATCCATTTAAATGTCAGGTTGTAATGCAACAAAATAGGAAAACACCAAGGGGGATGAATACTTTTGCAAGGCAATGCATATTACAGAATGTCACGATCGTCGTAATGATTGGACCAAGGTGCAGTGTGGTAGGTGTACATTATCCTTTAATAAATGCACACGGAACAAAAACAACAAACTACCAAACGAAACATGAAGCTACTGGTGTGCACACAGGCAACTAACTGTAGACAAGATCCCACAAAACACAATGGGGAAAATGGCTACCTAAATATGATCCCCAATCAGAGACAACGTTAAACAGCTGTCTCTGATTGGGAGCCATACCAGGCCAACATAAATCATTAATCACCTAGATGACCCACCCTAGTCATTATCATGCCCCAACCAACACAGAGAATAAACAGCTCTCTATGGTCAGGGCGTGACACAGAAACACTACAG
The DNA here is from genome assembly GCF_023373465.1 of Oncorhynchus keta. Lineage (NCBI taxonomy): Eukaryota > Metazoa > Chordata > Actinopteri > Salmoniformes > Salmonidae > Oncorhynchus > Oncorhynchus keta. Next base: position 10,685,882 of record NC_068442.1, on the reverse strand, counting down.
ACAAGACCGAACTGTCCGATCTGAACAGCCATTCAGTGGTCCTGGTAGTCTGGGTAGAATAAGAGCAGAAGAAAACATGAGCAAAATTGAAATAAGAGACAATAGTATATGTGAAATACATAACAACATAATAAAGAAATAAGATGATGATGAGATTGGTAACTACATAATATACTACCAACCTAATCTGTATATTTCTCAGAAGAATGTATCTTCTTAAGGATTGCTCTGTCTTTGGCCAGCTTCTCCATGAACTCCTGGCAGGGGAGGGTGATGTTTGTCTTCACAATAAGCATGGCCTTGATGGTAGGAACAGTGAACCTATTTCTTGTTGCTGTCCATATATCATTAATTTGGGAGAACACTCTTGACTGGTGCCTTACTTCTAGGTAAGCACATGACAACAGACACTAATCTAGCCAGGTTAGTGTGTGGGATGTCATTCTCTTCGAAGTGGGTAACCACTGTGTCTCAGATGTTTTCCATTCTTCAAGCGATTCCCCCTTCAGGAACTCTTGCAGGCCGGTAACCCCGTCAAACAATGCATCCTAATTGATGGTCACATTGGGGCATTTTTCCTGCAGTGTGGCTGCTGCCTTCTAGATCTCTTCACTTTGAGGTTGCCTTTTTAAAAGGAGACAATGTCAATCTTTTAGATTATGTAAAAAGGATCTTACAATATCTGACTACTATTGGCAGCAGCTTTACATGTCCAGGTCAATGGGGAGCACTTGTGCAATCATTGGCGATGAATGTCTGGAGACAGCCTTGAACTGTACATATTGTCTCATAAAATCATGAGTTCCTGTAGGTGCTGGGTAGAGGTATTTGGGGGAGACGGTCATGACTCCCTCCTCAGACCTTTTGGCAGAACCCCCAGAATATGTTCTATAAGTTAAGATAGGAGACGGTGCCAGACACATGCAGGAACCAACCTATGAACCATGACTGATGCATCAATGGACAGGGACACAAATTCAACCTGGTGTAGGTCCGGGTGTTACCAAAGTAGTTGCCCATGTTGCTAACACGTTACTCACTATGGCGTAACTATGATTGTGTCACATAGTGTGGTATGCAAAGACACCTTCCTGCACAGCTAAATCATATTCTTCTTGGGAAAGCTCTACCTTCTTGAAGAATGTGGTGACAGAGGGCATACCAACACGGGCAATCAGAGGCTTTATGCTTTTTCACCTGTTGATGTTCTACCCCTGTCGTTCTTCCTCCGCTGCCAATTGAAAAAGAGGAATTGCAGAGTGCAGTGAGGAACGCCACTAGATTGTAGCTTGTGCTAGCCTTGCCCAAATCTCAGTGTTATCAAGGTTGGTGTGAAACTGTTATAACATGTGTTCTCTCTCTTCCCTGTGAAAGTCAATATGGTTTATAGGTGGTGTGGAACATGTGAGTGACCATTGTTCCAGATGAGGGATTGTTGGAAAATGACATTTTTTGTAACTAACTAATTGACATGAGCAAGTTTTTACTATGTTTATAACTATATAAGTGGACCAATTAATTGGTTAGATGGAATGATTTATGAGCAAGTGTGTATGTGGCCGGAGGCAAAGTACAAAGGGGGCCTGTTGCTGAGACAGAATGTTTCTATAAGGGTGAGGTAAGTCCCGAGGCAAAGGAACCTACGCAGGCCCAGAGTAGTGGCCTAGAAGATGGTAATAGTAGAAGGAGTCCTGAACCAAAGGAACAAAACGCAAGCCTGGAGTGGCCCAGAAGTTAACTTCACTAGAGCATTGGCAGGAAAAATGCCTTTTAAGACTATGATCAACAATGTATTATGAATCTTAATGGACCAAATGCTTGCTCTGTTGGGTTTGTGGTGACAGCTATGAGAACCGTTCCAAACAATGAGAAGATCTGAAGGATCCGTTTAAGAGACGACAAACCTCCTGGAATGAGAAGTGACATCACTCACACTTAGGCACATATCTCCAGGTACTTTGGTGTGTTTTCCCTGGGTATGGAGTTGCATGACCTAATTCGTGACTTAGATAAAATTGGCAATGCTACTCGAAATGCCCGGGAACAATTGAATGGGGAAATAAAAGAATTGTGTAAATTGGCTCTGCAAAACAGAGAGGCTCTTGGCAATCTTTTGCCAGGTCAATGGGGAGCACTTGTGCAATCATTGGCGATGAATGTCTGGAGACAGCCTTGAACTGTACATATTGTCTCATAAAATCATGAGTTCCTGTAGGTGCTGGGTAGAGGTATTTGGGGGAGACGGTCATGACTCCCTCCTCAGACCTTTTGGCAGAACCCCCAGAATATGTTCTATAAGTTAAGATAGGAGACGGTGCCAGACACATGCAGGAACCAACCTATGAACCATGCCTATGTAGCTTGTCTGTGTAAGCAGTATATAAGAGAACTAACGGGACTAACGCCCCATAGAAGCTCACTGCAGACCCGTACTTTATGCATCTAAGTTTGACTGTGGCCTCTCCAGCTTGCTGTTAATAAAGAATGATTAATTTAAGATTGACTTCTGGTGTCCCTGGTGGTCATTTCCACAACATTAGTATGGCTGAGGGATTGGTATATAGTATTTTAATCATATTAATTAAATTGGAGCCGAGTCCCATATGTTCAGAAACCGATCAAAGATATGATAGACTAGAATTATCAAAAGCTTTTTCTGCATCAAGATGTATAACTGCCAAAAGAGCTTTGGTTTCTGATGAAGCATGTAAGATATAATAGACGACGGCGGTTATCTGAGAATAATTGTATTTTAACAAACCTGAGACAGGACGACAGAATTTTTGAAAATAGGTTAATATCTGTGAGAGCACTGGATTGTTGGAAAGCGTATGCCACCTTTCCAACAACCCAGTTTGTCAACTTTTTGCCCTGCTAGAGCTGGATACGTCTAGGACCAACAACGGCTCAGCCGGGAAGTGGTAGTCTACATAAAGCTCACAGATTGGGACCGCTGAGTGCTGTAGCGTGTAAAAATAATCTGTCCTTGGTTGCAACACTCATTGTGTAACGGTTTTCTAGGTGTGGTGAAAGAGAGTCGGACCAAAACGCAGCGTGTAGATTGCGATCCATGTTTAATGAACAAAAACGTAACACGACTCTAAAAGACAAACACTACAAAACAAAGAACGTAACGAAAACCGAAACAGCCTATACTAGTGTAAACTAACACAGACAGGAACAAGGACACTAAGGACAATCATCCACGACAAACTCAAAGAATATGGCTGCCTAAATATGGTTCCCAATCAGAGACAATGATAAACACCTGCCTCTGATTGAGAACCACTCCAGACAGCCATAGACTTTGCTAGATCACCCCACTAGCTACAATCCCAATATATACACACCAAAACCCCAAGACAAAACACACCACAATACAAAAACCCCATGCCACACCCTGGCCTGACCCAATACATAAAGATAAACACAAAACACTTTGACCAGGGCGTGACACATTGTCGAGTTCCAAACTGCCTATGAAAGTAACATCAGCACAATAACTGTTCGTCGGGAGCTTCATGAAATGGGTTTCCATGGCCGCACACAAGCTTAAGATCACCATGTACAATGCCAAGCATCGGCTGGAGTGGTGTAAAGCTCGCCACCATTGGACTCTGGTGCAGTGGAAACGCGTTCTCTGGAGTGATGAATCACGCTTCTCCATCTGGCAGTCCGACGGACGAATTTGGGTTTGGCGGATGCCAGGAGAACGCTACCTGTCCCAATGCATAGTGCCAACTGTAAAGTCTGGTGGAGGAGCAATAATGGTCTGGGGCTGTTTTCATGGTTCGGGCTAGGCGCCTTAGTTCCAGCTAAGGGAAATTTTAACGCTGCAGCATATAATGACATTCTAGACGATTCTATGATTCCAACTTTGTGGCAACAGTTTGGGGAAGGCCCTTTCCTGTTTCAGCATGACAATGCCCCCGTGCACAAAGCGAGGTTCATACAGAAATAGTTTCTTGAGATCGGTGTGGAAGAACTTGACTGGCCTGCACAGAGCCCTGACCTCATCCCCATCGAACACCTTTGGGATGAATTGGAACCCGACTGCGAGCCAGGCCTAATCGCCCAACATCAGTGCCTGTCCTCACTAAGGCTCTTGTGGCTGAATGGATACAAAGCCACGCAGTGATGTTCCAACATCTAGTGGAAAGCCTTCCCAGCAGAGTGGAGGCTGTTATAGCAGCAAAGTGGGGACCAACTCCATATTAATGCCCATGATTTTGGAATGAGATGTTCGACGAGCAGGTGTCCACATACTTTTGTTCATGTTGTGTGTATATATTACATAACTCAAATATACTTACTTAAGAAAATGTTTCCCGACAAATGACAAATTAAAACACATCTGTGTGTCAAACACATATAAAACAAATGATAGCTGGCTAGACTAACTACCGGTCTAAAAAATTGACATGGCCTATTGTCAGCTAATTGAGTGACTGACATAACGAGAGAAACTGTTGATGCACAACCAAATTTCGAAATTGCACCTGGTGTATTCTTACTCTCAATAGTAAGTTGAGAGGGGCCCTAAGTAACCGCTTATATGGCTTATGCCTGGAGCTGGCCCTGACTACCTAGCATGCTATTTTGTTGCTAGTAACCACATGACAAGCCATGCTGGACAATGCTAGCTTGGCTAAGTTAGCATGGCTAGTTAGGGAATGTTGGCCATGACTCATCCTTTTCTTGTGTTTGTGGCCAAAGCATAAATGAAAAAACACTTTAAAAACTTGCTTGCAATTTGCAATTTCCTCATATGAGGTGACCTCACATACTTTGGCCAGATGTCTCATTGGCTAAGTTGGCCAATGAGACCGGTATTTGCCAACACCATTTTGTTGTTTGCGTACGGCCACACCATTCATGTTGCTTTTTTTTTTCAAAGTTGCTTTTTAACATAATACATTTTTTACATTTTGGAAGGAAGACAAGTTTACTCATATTGTAATTAATTATATGTAATATTTCATACAAATCTGGAAACAGTGAACAGCTACTTTAAGCTACCTAAACTCCCATGAAAAAAAAACACACACACGTTGTCTAGTTCATCCAGGTAGCTGTCAGCGAAGTCCATTGGTTTTACTAGGAACTCGGATCTTCTTACGCTCAGTGACCATGTCAACGGCAATCTGTTTACTGGAGTCTACAAGTTAAGACAGGAATCCATACTTTTGTTTTGTGTACCTGGCCACTGTCTCCAAATGCTCAGTTTGGATTGGATTTGTACCACATGTGAAAAAATATTTACTTTTGGAGACAGTGGCCAGATAAACAAACTAATTACAGGGCAAGGAAACCATTATGCAAATTGGGTGAAGTATCCTTTTAAGTCCAGATCTGACTAACATGAAGTGATAAACCTATTAAATTGGTATAATACCATAGCCCAGGGTCCATTAGTGATCTTCACATTCTCAGTGAAGATAAGAATAAAGAACTTAAGAAAGTTGTCACCATAATCATAGCGGGACCCAAATAGTACAAGATAAAGGATATTGAATGAAGATTTATGGAAGATAGTGTGAAGGTCCATGGTTTTCCCTGTACAAAATACAAATATATAGTAGTATTTATTCATGATGAAATCAGTTAAATTACTAATATGATACGTTTCTTTACCACAAAGACAGATTCATGTCCATTTTAAATGTTCTACTTTCGTACCAACACTTTTCTCCAAGAGTGCAATGATATATGATGTCTCCTCCAGAATCCTCTCCTCCATTGACTTCTTTACCAGACCAAAGTTTCTCAGGGTCATCAGGGTGAAGAGACGTTGCTCTCACCAGTGTGAGCCCTATTTCGAAAGAATGAAACCTGGGGAGGGGATTTTTTCAAATCTGACGAGCAGCTTACATTATATGATTTTGAAGAAAATAAAAACTATAATCAGAGGGTAGTTTCAGGAGCTCTGCACAGTAAATAAAAAATGCATAATTTCTAAATTATTAAATATATTTCTGGTTGATTCCAAAAATAGAAGAGTTTTTGTTGCTATGACCTTCCCCTTGTGGAGTGGTTGAGCATAAGGATTTGGGATCTTCCTGTAAAGTCCACAGCCTTGGTAACCAGGGCCTCCTTCATAGATTTAAGCCCATTGAGAATCACAGCTGGCCTTCGACCAATATAAAGTCTGAAAACCTTCCCAGAGTGATCTGCCAACTACTTGAGAAAGGGCACATGAGGACACATTGCATATAACACAGTAACACTGTGATTACAAGTGATGCAAGATAACATCACCCTTTGATGAAGAAATGACAATAAAAATATGAATAAGAATAAGAAATATGAATAAGTTTCATAGAGTGTTAGATGTCGAGTATCTCCCCAGATTGCTTAGTGACCATTCTCCTCTGGTATTATCAATCTCCATTCCTACCAAGGTAAATGGAGCATATAGATGGAGACTAAATTCTACACTCCTAAAGCAACCTGAATTTTGTGCATTCATCAAAGAGCAGATCAATATTTTTACTTTGACAAACAAACCCTCTGCTCCTGATAGCTTCATTCTTTGGGACACATTGAAGGCCTACCTGAGGGGACAGATTATTTCCTATACTAAAGGGCTGAAGAAAAAACACGGTGCGGAACTGAGTGCCCTTGAATCTGAAATCTCAGAGCTAGAGAAAACCTACCAAATAGGCCCGACTAAAGATCTATACAGGCTTTTGGTAAATAAAAAACTTAAATATAATATTCTGAACACATATCAAGCTGAGAGGGCCATCACTAAATCAAAACAGCGTTATTATGAGCTTGGAGAGAAAGCTCACAAAGTATTGGCATGTCAACTGAAAGCAGAGGAAAGTAAGAGGACAATTAATGCCATAGAAACTCTTACTAATGAGATATATTTTGACCCTACTGAAATTAATAATACTTTTAAGAAATACTATGAAGACCTCTACACTTCCCAATCAAGCGATGATCTATCAGAGATCGACTCCTTTCTCTCCTCTCTCAACCTCCCATGCTTGTCAGGGGAAGACAGCGAGGACCTGAGTGAACACTTCTGAATTCCTGAATTGTTGGAGGCCATTAAATCCTTACCTTCTAATAAATCTCCTGGGGAGGATGGCTTCCCTCCAGAGTTCTATAAAGAATTTAGGGAGCTGTTGGTCCCCTACCTTATGGAGGTACTTAAAAAAGCCAGAGAAGACAACTGCTTTCCAGAGTCCTTCTCTCAAGCAGTGATTACTGTAATCCACAAGAAAGGGAAAAACCCGCTAAAGTGCGCCTCCTATAGACCAATCTCTCTCCTTAACACAGATTGTAAACTGGTCACCAAGATGCTATCTAAGAGGCTGGAGTCATGTCTTCCCCTGTTGGTCAACCCAGATCAGACTGGCTTCATAATTAATAGATTGTCCTCCAATAATCTCAGAAGGTTCTTTGATATAATTCACCTTGCTAACAAAAACAAAATACCTAGTGTCGCAGTCTCCCTCGACGCTGAAAAGGCCTTTGATAGGGTTGAATGGCCATACCTCTTTCGCGTCTTGGAAAAGTTCGGTTTAGGTACCGTGTTTGTAAATTTGATAAAATCACTCTACAAATCTCCTAAAGCTAGGATTGCTACCAATGGGATTACTTCCTCCTCTTTCCCTCTTTATAGGGGGAACAGACAAGGTTGCCCAATTAGCCCCCACCTCTTTGCCCTCGCCATCGAACCGTTGGCTGAGGCTATTAGAACGTGCCCTGACATACAAGGCTTTGAGGTGGGCCCCCATACCCATAAATTATCACTCTTTGCGGATGACCTTATCTTATTTCTAACAAACCCAGAACACTCCCTCTCACTTGCAGTTCCTACTACAGTGTTATAGTTCTTTCTCTGGATATAAGGTCAATTTTGATAAAAGTGAAATCTTACCGTTGTCTGTCTTTGACCATCATACCATCAAGCACAAGTTTCCTTTTAAATGGTCGCCTATGGGCTTCACATATTTGGGCATAATGGTGGATGGTAATCTGAACAACCTCTATAAACTCAATCTGGCCAGTTTGTTGCAAAAGGTGGAGGTTGACCTTTGTAAATGGATGGACTTACCTCTCACTCTACTCGGTAGAATCAATGTAATTAAAACGAATGTCCTGCCCAGGTTTCTATATCTGTTTCAATCTCTCCCTATCCCTGTTCCCGAAACATTTTTTTCCTCTCTCGACAAGCTGACCAGACGGTTTATCTGGCACTGCAAAACCCCTAGGGTTGGCCTGGATAAACTGACCCTTGATTACAGTCAAGGGGGCTTAAACCTCCCCAATTTTAGAATGTACTACTGGGCTGCACAGTCTAGGTTTCTGGCTCAGAGGTTTGACAATGGTCCCTCTCCCTCATGGTTGAACATTGAAAAGCTTGAGGTAAATGATGACACTGGGGCTGATTTGTTTTACAAATGGGACAGAAAATCTATAAAAATCATCACAGACAACCCTTTAATCATACATTCTGTCCTGGAATGGTGCAAACTGCATGAGCTGTTCGGACGAGGGGGATTCCTTTCCCCTAAAACCCCTTTATGGAACAATAGATTGATCCCTATGTTTTTCCAGAATAGTAACTTTAGACCATGGTCTGATAAGGGGATCACTCTTCTGGAACATTGTTACGGGGAGGGAGTTCTTATGTCTTTTGATCAGCTGAAACAGAAATACCACTTGCCTAACAGGGACTTCTTTAGCTACCTACAACTACGAAACTTTATTAGGGTGACTCTCAAGGGACAATGGAACCTACCTAAGATGTCACCTATTGAACAACTGCCACGCAGACCAACCACTGTTCAAGACCATTTCCCATGTTTACAATGCTCTTATGTCAGGACTAACACTGCCCGGGCTAGATAAACCCCGACTTAGATGGGAGAAAGATCTGGGTATTGATCTTGATGAGGATCTATGGAGTGACCTATGCAGGGATGGGGTTACATCCACATTGAACTCCAGATACAGACTGATCCAGTTTAATTTCCTCCATCAGCTCTATATCACCCCATCTAGACTGCACAAGTTCAACCCAGATATCTCCTCCCTATGTTTTAGATGTGGCTCAGATGAAGGAACATTCCTCCATTCCACTTGGCAGTGTTCAAAACTACACAGTTTCTGGCAGGGGGTATGCAATACCATATCCTCAATTCACAGGGTTGCATTCCCTTTAGACCCGGAGGTCTGTCTACTGGGTAACTTTACAAACACCAATCTTAGGCAAAGCCATACTATAAAGCTAACAGAAATATTGCTAGCGATTGCCAAGAAATGTATTGCCTTGAAATGGAAATTGGATTTCTCCCTGCCAGTTGCAATGTGGCTATCGGAAGTTAATAGTTGTATCCCTTTGGAGAAAATCACTTACTGCTTGAGGAATAAGTTAAAGACATTTTACAGAATTTGGCAACCTTTTATTGACTATATGGAGAATCTTCCCCCACATCTCATTGATTGAATCTATATATAATCCTCACATAATGTTTCACACGTAACGTATAATATGTAGCCTACGGCAGGTGATCCAATGTCTCCTTATTTTTTCTTATTATTATTTTTTATTATTGTATGTTTGTTTATATAATTATAATTATTTTTTATTTTTGTTACGCTCGTCTGTTACTGTCACTTTGTCCTATCGTTGTCTAATGTCTTTTCACTTTTGTTTTGAATGTTCTTAATTGGAAAATGCAAAAAAAGAAAAGAAATATGAATAAGAATAAGAAATAAAAGGAACAAGTAATTAAAGAGCAGAAGCAAAATAACAATAGCGAGACTAAATACAGGGGGTACCGGTACAGAGTCAATGTACGGGGGCACCGGTTAGTCGAGGTAATTGAGGTAATATGTACATGTACAGTGCCTTGCGAAAGTATTCGGCCCCCTTGAACTTTGCGACCTTTTGCCACATTTCAGGCTTCAAACATAAAGATATAAAACTGTATTTTTTTGTGAAGAATCAACAACAAGTGGGACACAATCATGAAGTGGAACGACATTTATTGGATATTTCAAACTTTTTTAACAAATCAAAAACTGAAAAATTGGACGTGCAAAATGATTCAGCCCCTTTACTTTCAGTGCAGCAAACTCTCTCCAGAAGTTCAGTGAAGATCTCTGAATGATCCAATGTTGACCTAAATGACTAATGATGATAAATACAATCCACCTGTGTGTAATCAAGTCTCCGTATAAATGCACCTGCACTGTGATAGTCTCAGACGTCCGTTAAAAGCGCAGAGAGCATCATGAAGAACAAGGAACACACCAGGCAGGTCCGAGATACTGTTGTGAAGAAGTTTAATGCCGGATTTGGATACAAAAAGATTTCCCAAGCTTTAAACATCCCAAGGAGCACTGTGCAAGCGATAATATTGAAATGGAAGGAGTATCAGACCACTGCAAATCTACCGAGACCTGGCCGTCCCTCTAAACTTTCAGCTCATACAAGGAGAAGACTGATCAGAGATGCAGCCAAGAGGCCCATGATCACTCTGGATGAACTGCAGAGATCTACAGCTGAGGTGGGAGACTCTGTCCATAGGACAACAATCAGTCGTATATTGCACAAATCTGGCCTTTATGGAAGAGTGGCAAGAAGAAAGCCATTTCTTAAAGATATCCATAAAAAGTGTTGTTTAAAGTTTGCCACAAGCCACCTGGGAGACACACCAAACATGTGGAAGAAGGTGCTCTGGTCAGATGAAACCAAAATTGAACTTTTTGGCAACAATGCAAAACGTTATGTTTGGCGTAAAAGCAACACAGCTCATCACCCTGAACCCACCATCCCCACTGTCAAACATGGTGGTGGCAGCATCATGGTTTGGGCCTGCTTTTCTTCAGCAGGGACAGGGAAGATGGTTAAAATTGATGGGAAGATGGATGGAGCCAAATACAGGACCATTCTGGAAGAAATCCTGATGGAGTCTGCAAAAGACCTGAGACTGGGACGGAGATTTGTCTTCCAACAAGACAATGATCCAAAACATAAAGCAAAATCTACAATGTAATGGTTCAAAAATAAACATATCCAGGTGTTAGAATGGCCAAGTCAAAGTCCAGACCTGAATCCAATCGAGAATCTGTGGAAAGAACTGAAAACTGCTGTTCACAAATGCTCTCCATCCAACCTTACTGAGCTCGAGCTGTTTTGTAAGGAGGAATGGTAAAAAATGTCAGTCTCTCGATGTGCAAAACTGATAGAGACATACCCCAAGCGACTTACAGCTGTAATCGCAGCAAAAGGTGGCGCGACAAAGTATTAACTTAAGAGGGCTGAATAATTTTGTACGCCCAATTTTTCAGTTTTTGATTTGTTAAAAAAGTTTGAAATATCCAATAAATGTCGTTCCACTTCATGATTGTGTCCCACTTGTTGTTGATTCTTCACAAAAAAATACAGTTTTATATCTTTATGTTTGAAGCCTGAAATGTGGAAAAGTTTGCAAAGTTCAAGGGGGCCGAATACTTTCGCACGGTAAACTTTAATAGGTAGAGTTATTAAAGTGACTATGCATAGATAATAACAGAGAGTAGCAGTGGTGTAAAAGAGAGGGGGGGGGGGCAATGCAAATAGTCTGGGTAGCCATTTGATTAAATGTTCAGGAGTCTTATGGCTTGTGGGTAGAAGCTGTTTAGAAGCCTCTTGGACCTGGACTTGGCGTTCCGTTACTGCTTGCCATGCGATAGCAGAGAGAACACTCTATGACTAGGGTGGCTGGAGTTTGACCATTTTTAGGGCCTTCCTCTGACACCACCTGGTATAGAGGTCCTGGATGGCAGGAAGCTTGGCCCCAGTGATGTACTGGGCCGTACGCACTACCCTCTGTAGTGCGTTGAGGTCGGAGGCTGAGCAGTTGCCAAACCAGGCAGTGACTGTAGAACCTTTTGAGGATCTGAGGACCGATGCCAAATCTTTATAGTCTCCTGAGGGGGAGTAGGTTTTGTTGTGTCCTCTTCACGACTGTCTTGGTGTGCTTGGACCATGTTAGTTTGTTGGTGATGTGGACACCAAGAACTTGACGTTCTCAACCTGCTCCACTACAGCCCCGTTGATGAGAATAGGGGCGTGCTCGGTCCTCCTTTTCCTGTAGTCCACAATCATCTCCTTTGTCTTGATCACGTTGAGGGACAGGTTGTTGTCCTGGCACCACACGACCAGGTGTCTGATCTCCTCCCTATAGCCTGCGTCATCGCTGTTGGTGATCAGGCTTACCACTGTTGTGTCATCGGCAAACTTAATGACGGTGTTGGAGTTGTACCTGGCCATGCAGTCATGAGTGAACAGGGAATACAAGAGGGGACTGAGCATGAACCCCTGAGGGGCCCCTGTGTTGAGAATCAGAGGATGTGTTGCCCCCGACCTTTACCGCCTGGGGGCAACCCGTCAGGAAGTCCAGGATCCAGTTGCAGAGGGAGGCTCAGTGCTGATGTTGCCTGTAATCCATGGCTTCTGGTTCGGGTATGTACATATGGTCACTGTGGGGACAACGTCATCGATGCACTTATTGATGAAGCCAGTGACTAATGTAGTGTACTCCTCAATGCCATCGGAAGAATCCCGGAACATGTTCCAGTCTGGGCTAGCAAAAGAGTCCTGTAGCTTAGCATCTGCTTCATCTGATCACTTTTTTATTGACCGAGTCACTGGTGCTTCCTGCTTTAATTTGAGCTTGTAAGCAGGATTCAGGAGGATAGAATTATGGTCCGATTTGACAAATGAATTGACGAGGGAGAGCTTTGTATGCGTCTCTGTGTGTGGAGTAAAGGTGATCTATTTTTTCTCATTCTATGTATTTATTTATTTGAATTCATTAGATTTATGTTTACTGTTATTGTATTTTAATTTGTCTCATTTAGAAAACTTAGGACTATTGCATTTTCACACCTTTTTTTATTTGATTTGTTAAGCACTTTGAAATGCATCTCTTGTAAGAAATGTGCTCTATAAATAGTTTTATTAAATTTGTATCTTCACAAATTGATTCTAATTAAATAGCAGCCATTTTGATCCAGTTTTGAGTTAAAGGCATAACTTGGTCCTTGTCACACAACCCCATTTACACATTTTCAACTGTATTAAGGATTCAACACCTATTGTCACGCACAGAAGAACAACGTCTGGATATTGAAATCATGTCATGTTTCAACTTACTTTCAACATTGTCATTATGTTAATATTTACAGGTCTGATAAAAAAATATATCAGGCTTATTGGCAGCGACAGTTAGTCTGAAGTTTACATACACTTAGGTTGGAGTCATTACAACTTGTTTTTCAACCACTCCACAAATGTCTTGTTAACAAACTATAGTTTTGGCAAGTCGGTTAGGACATCTACTTTGTGTATGACACAAGTCATTTTTCCAAAAAGTGTTTACAGACACATTATTTCACTTTTAAATCACTGTATCACAATTCCAGTGGTCAGAAGTTTACATACACCAAGTTGACTGTGCCTAATTGACATCAGTTGAGTCAATTGGAGGTGTAACTGTGGATATATTTCAAGGCCTACCTCCAAACTCAGTGCCTCTTTGCTTGACATCATGGGGAAATCAAAAGGAATCAGCCAAGACCTCAGAAAAAAATTGTAGACCTCCACAAGTCTGGTTCATCCTTGGGAGCAATCTCCAAACGCCTGAAGGTACCACGTTCATCTGTACAAACAATAGTATGCAAGCATAAACACCATAGGACCACGCAGCCATCATACCGGTCAGGAAGGAGACACGTTCGGTCTCCTAGAGATGAACGCACTTTGGTGTGAAAAGTGCAAATCAATCCCAGAACAACAGCAAAGGACCTTGTGAAGATGCTGGAGGAAACAGGTACAAAAGTATCTATATCCACAGTAAAACGAGTCATACATGTGTATATCGACACAACCTGAAAGGCCGCTCAGCAACGAAGAAGCCACTCCACCAAAACCGCCATAAAAAAGCCAGACTACGGTTTGCAACTGCACATGACCTCAATCCTATAGAAAATGTGTGTGCAGAACTGAAAAAGCGTGTGCGAGTAAGGAGGCCTACAAACCTGACTCAGTTACACCAGCTCTGTCCGGAGGAATGGGCCACAATTCACCCAACTTATTGTGTGAAGCCTGTGGAAGGCTACCCGAAACTTTTGACCCAAGTTAAACAATTTAATGGCAATTTGACCAAATACTAATTGAGGGCATGTAATCTTCTGAATGTGATGAAAGAAATAAAAGCTGAAATAAATCATTCTCTCTGCTATTATTCTGACATTTCACATTCTTAAAATAAAGTGGTGATCCTAACTGACCTAAAACAGTGAATTTTTACTGGGATTAAATATCAGGAATTGTGAAAAACTGAGTTTAAATGTACTTGGCTAAGGTGTATGTAAACTTCTGACTTTAACTTTAGTTTTATTTTACCTTTATTTAACTAGGCAAGTTGTACTATTATACACTGTCCATGAACTATGTGAAAGGTGCTGTGTTGATAAAGTACACTGCAGTAAAATATCCCACATTACATTTTTTTATTTAGAATTCATCAAGCCATAGATTCCCACAATAAGTTTTGAAAGTACTATCCCATAAAACTGGTACTGAAAGCCTATTAGTATACATTTATTTCAACAAGGAACACAGACTGAGACCAATGTCTCTTTTACAGCCCTGCGTACACATACAGTTCAGGTACAATGATTAAGAAATTGCACAACATTTACATTTACATTTAAGTCATTTAGCAGACGACAAACAAAACCATCACAGAAAACACAAAAAACATACAGCAGCAGATTATTACATTTACACATCGGTTATTCCCCTAACAGGTTATTCCCCTAACAGGTTATTCCCCTAACAGGTTATTCCCCTAACAGGTTATTCCCCTAACAGGTTATTCACCTAACAGCACAAGAACTTGCATTACCCAAAACAGTTACAGGCAATACAAAAATAAAAATCCTCTAATAAATGTTTAAAATGGGCAAGTGGGACAAGAGTCTCAAGTTTAAGTTTAGTCTGCAGGCTATTCCATGGGCAAGGAGCATAACAGGAAAAGGCAGCCATACCCAACTCTGGAAACCACATGGGCCTCAAGTGTAATCCATACTTGAGACTTGGTTTTTAGGATTTCTAATTCTAATATTGATGAGTGATGATAAGAAGGTAGTTTATTCAGAAGTGCTTTATAGACAAACACGAGAGCATGTTGTTCTCGTCTCATGGACAGCGAAGTCCAAAGCACATTTTGACATAAAACACAGTGGTGAGTTCTGTAGCTAACACCCGTAATAATCCTAAATGCGCAATGATAAGTAGCATCCAGCGATTTAAGTGTTGATGCCGTAGCATGCACGTTGATAATATCCCCATAATCTATAACAGACATAAAAGTAGCTTGCACAATTTGTCTTCTATTTGTAGAGAACAAACATGTTCTGTTTCAAGAGGAAGCCTAGCTTGATTTTTAGCCGTTTACAAAGTTCGTCAATATGCATTTTAAAAGACAGGGATATGGTTGGATGATAAAGTAAGTATATTTATATGCAGAGACCTTATTCATTCGAGAACCATCTAAGCTCGTAAGTGCAAGTGTATTTTCAAACAACTTTTTGAACCTATTAAAAATCATAAACTGTGTTTTTTCCCCAGCTGTACAAAAGACCCTTGTAATATCTTAAAATCTGTCTTAAAATCTGTCTCCAATAGTGATAATGCTTGGTCAGTGTTAAGCACAATGTGTTAATTCAACTATCTATATGTATTTGTGCTTAAGTAGAATAATTATAATATTACATGTTATATTACACCAATTCTATTTGATCTCTGTCTAGAATAGCTTCCTCCTAACTAGTTCCCTCTCAGTCTAACACCCAGTCTGTAGGGTTTGGGGGACAGGGTTACACCAAACACAGGGGTGTAGTCAGGTTCACCCGCATCCTCAGGCCAGACAAACTTGAAGCGTCGCAGCAGAGTGACCATGATCAGGAAGAGCTCCATGCGAGCGAGTCCTTCTCCAAGACACAATCGGGGCCCTGCAACAACAACAAACTGTATAAGCCCTTTATGTATTATGATGTCAACAACATCAGTGAAGCACTTTGTTTTGCTCTATCCATCACCTGCAGAGAACGGAATAAAGGCCTCGGGCTTCTCAAACTCGCCCTGCTCGTTCAGGAAGTTTAAGGGGTTGAACTCATGGGGGAACTTCCACTGACCCTCTTCAGACAGCACAGAGGTAAGGTTTGGAATGATCAAAGTGCCCTGCAAGTAAGAAATGGAGAGAGAGGATGAGACATATCCAAGTGGAGAAGAAATAAGAAAATTATGTTAGAGATTTTGAAATGAGAAGACAAGACATTTTTAGATGTATTGCTGTTTCTCACCTTTGGGATACTGTAGCCCATCACCTCAGTGTCTCTGGTGGTGCTATGAAACACACTGAGGGGGACAGTATTGGCGATGCGCTGACTCTCGTGGGTCACTGCCTGAGTGTAAGGCATCCTGTGCCTGTCCTCAAAAGATGCGTGTTCTTTCCCCTCCAGTACCGTGTCAATTTCCTGCTGACACCTCTCTGAGAAGACCAAAGGGAAGGGATTTTGTCAACAAAAGGACTTAAGTCAAAAGTGCTTATCAAAATTGCTTGACACCTTTTTTTTTTAGGAATGAGATACAACAACTCTATTAGTAGAAAGACACTTTCTGAATGTCAGCATTAGAAGATAAAGCAAACAGACCCTGAATCTCTGGATGGGTCATGAGGTAGAGGAAAGCAGTGAGCAGTGTGTTGGAGGTGGTGTCTGTTCCAGCAAAGTGCAGGTCCAGGACGTACATTATGAGTTGGTCCTCTGAAAAAGAAGATCCATCATCTCCTCTCTGGTGGGGGAGAGTACAGCAGTGTCAGGTGAAAACTGTGATGATTTTGAAGGCACTGTACAACCTAGTCATAATGATAGATGATGTGGTCAAACCCGCTAATCTAAGCACTTAAACTCCCATAAACAAAATGAACACACTTTGTCTAGTTCATCCAGGTAGGAGTCAATGAAGTCCCTTGGCTCCCCAGGAATCCTGGTTTCCTTATGCTGAGTGACGAGTCCAACAGACATCTGTCTGCAACAAATTACATTTCGAAAGGCCTTCTGGAATGGCAAGGGAAGGCGTCGGAGCATGGGCAATGTGTCGTAAAGCTGTGGAGAAAGACCAAGTAATGAGTCAGAACTACTATTGCACCATCCATTAACTATGCTTCCCTGAACTTTTCCTGTGATTTTTTTTGTTGACATTTTGTAAGTGTGCATAAAAAAAATAGATGTGACAATTGCCTGCTAGGGTGCGTTTCCATTTAACTATCTTGTGTCGATGAAAACAGCTGGACGCAATGACATCACGATTAAAATACATACACTTATATATCGCAAATATATACACACACACACACACACACACACATACATATATAGTTGAAGTCGGAAGTTTACATCTTAGCCAAACACATTTAAACTCAGTTTTCACAATTCCTGACATTTAATCCCAGTAAAAATCTCGTTTTAGGTCAGTTAGGATCACCACTTTATTTTAAGAATGTGAAATGTCAGAATAATAGTAGAGATAATAATTAATTTCAGCTTTTATTTATTTCATCCAAGTGGGTCAGAAGTTTACATACACTCAATTAGTATTTAGTAGCATTGCCTTTAAATTGTTTAACTTGTGTCAAACGTTTTGGGTAGCCTTCCTCAAGCTTCCCACAATATGTTGGGTGAATTTTGGCCCATTCCTGGTGTAACAGAGTCAGGTTTGTAGGCCTCCTTGCTCGCACACGCTTTTTAAGTTCTGCCCACACATTTTCTATGGGATTGAGGTCAGGGCTTTGTGATGGCCACTCCAATACCTTGACTTTGTTGTCCTTAAGCCATTTTGCCACAACTTTGGAAGTATGCTTGGGGGTCATTGTCCATTTGGAAGACCCATTTGCGACCAAGCTTTAACTTCCTGACTGATGTCTTGATATGTTGCTTCAATATATCAACATAATATTAATTCCTCATGATGCCATCTATTTTGTGAAGTGCACCAGTCCCTCCTGCAGTAAAGGAGCCTCACGCTTCACGGTTGGGATGGTGTTCTTCGACTTGCAAGCCTCCCCCTTTTCCCTCCAAACATAATGATGTTCATTATGGCCAAACAGTTCTCTTTTTGTTTCATCAGACCAGAGGACATTTCTCCAAAAAGTACGATCTTTGTCACCATGTGAACTGTAGTCTGGCTTTTTTGAACCGTAGTCTGGCTTTTTTATGGCGGTTTAGGAGCAGTTGAATTCTTCCTTGAGCGGCCTTTCAGGGTATGTCAATATATGACTCGTTTTACTGTGGATATAGATACTTTTGTACCTGTTTCCTCCAGCATCTTCACAAAGTCCTTTGCTGTTGTTCTGGGATTGATTTGCACTTTTCGCATCAAGTACATTCATCTCTAGGAGACGGAACACGTCTTCAACGATTAGCAAACACATCCAAGTATAACTCCTTCCTGAACGGTATGACGGCTGCATGGTCCCATGGTGTTCATACTTGCGTACTATTGTTTGTACAGATGAACGTGGTACCTTCAGGCGTTTGGAAATTGCTCCCAAGGATCAACCAGACTTGTGGAGGTCTACAATTATTTTTGAGGTCTTGGCTGATTTCTTTTGATTTTCCCATGATGTCAAGCAAAGAGGCACTGAGTTTGAAGGTAGGCCTTACATCCACAGGTACACCTTCAATTGACTCAAATTATGTCAATTAGCCTATCAGAAGCTTCTAACGCTATGACATCATTTTCTGGAATTTTCCAAGCTGTTTAAAAGGCACAGTCAACTTAGTGTATGTAAACTTCTGTGATACAGTGAATTATAAGTGAAATAATCTGTCTGTAAACAATTGTTGGAAAAATTACTTGTGTCAGGCACAAAGTAGATGTCCTAACTGACTTGACAAAACTATAATTTGTGGAGTGGTTGAAAAACGAGTTTTAATGACACCAACCTAAGTGTATGTAAACTTCCAACTTCAACTGTACACACACACACACACACACACACACACACACACACACACACACACACACACACACACACACACACACACACACACACACACACACACACACACACACACACACACACACACACACACACACACACACACACACACAACTTGAAGTTCCATTACCCAGTTAGGCAAATTGCACATTAATAAATTGCCAATAGCCCTTAAGACCTCCCACCTATCTATTTAATGTCTCAGTTAGCCCATGAAAGCCGGCATGTATAATAATTTTCATGTGCCAATGTATTGCCACGGTCCGTGCCATGGTGAAACTTGCACTCCTGTAGATCTGAAATAATTAGAATCTTGCCAGCCAACCAGAAAAGCAAGGTGAAGCAATTGAGACATTAATGAAAGAAAAGCTATTTGTATAGTTGAAAACATTGATATCGCAAGGTGTGGGCATTTAGAATTAAATGTGGAGTGGAGCTTTAGTTACGCGGTGACAGCATGTGCCCCGTGTTACCTTCAAAATGATTTGGCAATCATTTATTAGCAAAAACACCATTTCCATCATCATTCATCGCAATAAATAAAGTTAGCCAAAATAAAAATCCACCTGTCGATTGGTAAAAATTAGATTTTTTGTTGTTGTTGAGACTTTACATTTTTTTTATAAACCTGGGTCAATAGAAGAAACCTGCATAACGATCTACCATCCATATTTACTTTCAAACCAAAAGGTGTGATTTACAGGAAGCAATGTAATTAACATAGTTATATGCTGTTTTATGTAAGTATACAGTTACCAAAAAGCTGTAATTATGTATAATACCATAGCCCAGGGTCCATTGGCGATCTTTGCGTTCTCAGTGTAGAGCCTCACGAAGGTCTTAAGAAACTCATCGTTATAGTCATAACGCGACCCAAAGAGGACAAGACAGATGATATTGGATGCAGCATTGTGGAAGAGAACCTGTGGGTTCATGGATTTTCCTGTGGAAAAATAACAGTATTACTTTGATAAGAGATACTTTGTTCTCTTTAACGTTGAGCAAGAGGGTAATCTGTATAAGGACATCTGTTAAATGGCCATGTTCCTACAAAACAAAACACAATTTTATATGCTCCACTTTCATACCAACGTTTTTCGCCAAGGGTGCAATGAGGTGTGATATCTCCCCCAGAATCCTCTCCTCCATGGACTGCTTCCCCAGACCAAAGTTTTTCAGTGTCATTAGGGCGAAGCGACGATGCTCTTTCCAGCTGGAGCCATAGTCCAAAAGAATGACACCTGGCATAGTTTATTACAATAGGTCAGTATTTTTTGACATATCAATCAAATTATAGTTATGTTCTAAAGGGCAAGAAAATGAAATAGAAAGAAAAGGTTGCTTCAGAATAGAGCTCTTCACAGTAATAGATTCAAATGTTTTCTTATTGATATCGATAATGTCCTGTACTGTATTTTTTGATAATATTACCTTTTCCTTCTGTGACATGGTTGATCATAAGGTCTTGGGGTCTTCCTGCAAAATCTGCAGCCCTGGTAACCAGGGCCTCCTTCATAGATTCAAGCCCATTGAGAATCACAGCTGGCCTTCCACCAATATAAAGGCTGAAAACATTCCCATAGCGCTTCGCCAACTACAGAATGGGACATATTAAAGGATTTGTTCGCTATTTTTAAACCAAATCTGGATTTAAAGAAAAATGTAAATGGCATGTTATGGAATGGTCCAGTCACCTTTTTAGTAATTTAATTTGGTTTTGAGAAACTATCCCCAACCACAATACACTTTCATCATTGCTCATTCTGCAGTATGGGAGCTACAGGAAAACATGAACTGTGTAATTCCAAACATTATCTGTAAAGTTATATTCCATTTGTGCAACTTAGCTGCTTCTCCGTGTAACCAGGGCAGCACAGCTGGTAGGGGGAAACCGCTCAAGTCGTGAAAATTGATAAAGTTCGGAATTACACAATTTGTTGTGTACCACATCTAAAGATCTGCATCACTATACTGAGAGGTTTGTCATTTCTAAAAGGGTGTATTTGGATGGTTTTGGAGCCTTTGTTGATGTTTTCCATAACTCCCATACTGCAGAATGAGCGATGTGGAAGTGAAATCGCAAAAACGAAAGTCTCTGGACTCTTCTAGAGACCCTTTGGGGCAGCAGGTAGCCTAGTGGTTAGAGTGTTGGGACAGTAACCGAAAGGTTGCTGGATCGAATCCCCGAGCTGACAAGGTACAAATCTGTCGTTCTGTCCCTGAACAAGGTAGTTAACACACTGTTCCCCGGTAGGCCGTCATTGTAAATAATTATTTGTTCTTAACTGACTTGTCTAGTAAAATAAAGGTCAAATAAAATAAATAAATGTAAAAAAAAGTCTATATAACATGCCATTTACATGAAATTTTTTGATTTGGTTAAACAAAGTGAACTAATCCTTTAAGAATATTAAAGTTGCATAGTGTACCTTTAAAGGCTATTTTGTTAATGAAATTGTTGAATTGAGTAAAACTGTGATTAGAAAATCAGTTCTTTGTCATACCAAGGTCATCAAAGTATGGATTTAAGATTACAGGAAACAAACAGCATACAGTGCACCACTTATTACGCAATTATAGACATACGTGCAAAGGTTGCTTAGATACAATTGTTTGATAGATGTTATGTTCATATTGCAAAAAGGAAATATTAATTTAACCTGACACATCCAAGTAATGCTTATTGATTCTTCAGGAGAGTTAAAATAGCATAATAGAGTTTTATACAAGGCATACCTTCTCCAGGTCTTTCATAGGATTCCCCAAGCTCAGATGCAGCAGATTCCCAAATATTGGAATGGGTTGTGGACCAGGAGGAAAGTTTGGGGGTCTATTAACCTTCAAGAAAAAGAAGAGGAGGCAGATGCATATCCACAGCAGAACGAACGAGCCCAACATGCTTGTTGTTCAGTTCCAACCCCAGCAGTGACTGCACTCTGCTCTGCTCTTCTCCAAAGCTATAATAGACATGCGCGTGTACACGGGCGCGCGCACACGGGCGCGCGTACACGGGCGCGCGCAGTCGTCCAAAGTTTAAACATACATTTTCACTAAAAACTAGTTGTGTTGTATATACGACTCTAATTATCACACTTGTCTTTGTCACTAGCTAGGTTTCCATCCAATTTTCATGCGAATATTCTAAAATATACACGTTTTCCCACCAGTAAAAATCAGTGCGTGATGACGTAATACACACAACACGTACTTTTTCGCTTCAATTTTCGTGTACCGAATACAAATCTAAAATTCAACCTGTTTCCATGGCATTTTCAACTCTACGGATATGTGTCACAAAAACGGTTGTGTTGAATAGCAAATGTGTCTACTCTGGTCTCTGGCACGTGCGCTCTAGCCAACAGTTTGCAGATACAGTACAAGTAAACTGTGCTGGTAGGCTAGTCTACATTATGAGATTATTATGGATAAAAGCGATAATATTTTTCTTTGTCAAACGGCTATATTCATTGGAAAGGAGCATCAAGATCACCGTAAATGTCACCACCCTGTGAAGTTAATCCTAATTTATTAGCCTAATTAACCGCATCCCACACGCCATATTATGGCGACTCCAAGTCTAAAACAAAATGGAGATAATGTCTAGATGCATTTTACTGTGGAGATCGAGTTTATAAATTGTCTGTCTGGGCTGATGTGATTAGACAGTGGATTGTGCAGTTTGATGGAACAGAGTGGAATTAGACACCGGCTGGAATGCGGACCCGCCCGCTGTACAATGCATCAATATTTGCGCATAAAGGCGTAGAATTATAGTCTCATTTATCAGATGTAATCAGGCAATATTAAATATTGCTAACTGTTTTAATAGAAACATCGATTACATTTTACAGTGTAGTTTTTCTAAGTAGCTCATATTTTGCAGACGGCCCCTTAGCTTCAGTTTCACTAACCAATTCAACCAAACCATCCCAGCATACCTCGCGTGTGCAACGGCTTCTGACTTTATTGCTCATTTAAATATTTTGAAGGCCTGTTCTGGATTAACAGGTCAAGAGTCTGGACCACATTGGATTCTCCTACCATTACCATTACTTATATAGTCAAACAAAACACGGCGTGTGATAGAGGCTACCTGCTGAAGCTAGCTAACGTTGGCTAGCAAGTGAGTTCGGGACTAAACGGGGAGGCAGCTAGCTACGGATCTGAACAAGACTTCGTAATCAGATGGAACTGGAGTCGGGAAGAACCGAACTTGGAGCTATGGGAGATTCGCTTCAACCTCAAACCCCAAGTCGACACGAGAAGAGTCTAGGATTGCTTACAACAAAATTTGTAACTTTGCTACAAGAGGCCAAGGATGGAGTTCTAGATCTGAAAGCAGTAAGCATGCTTCACTCTTTGTTGTTGACACGCGGATGTCAATTTACCTTGTGTGGCTAGCATTGCTAGTTGCCAGCTCATCAGTGATACGTTGTGTCAAGTGTTTATTCTATGTATGTCTAACGAGGTCATTGAATAGTTCAAAGCTTGTTTTAGCTACCTAGCCCATCCTCTGAATTTACGAAAAGTTGGACGTGTGTTGTGAACAACATTAGCGTGAGCAACAATGTAGTTCGCCTTCAAAATAAAAGTCCCAATCGAAACTGATGCAAACGGATACAAATAGTGTCGTCATGCCACAATTGAACTAGATAATGCTAAACAAAGTTGGAATGCTGTACTGTGATATAAATTCAACTAAAGACAATAAGTAAAAAAAAAAACGTTTTTCACACTGGATGCACTAGACTTCAGAATTGCATTGGGACATGCTTAATATTGCAATGTCAAATCAAATTTGTCACATACACATGGTTAGCAGATGTTAATGCGAGTGTAGCGAAATGCTTGTGCTTCTAGTTCTGACAATGCAGTAATAACCAACGAGTAATCTAACAATTCCACAACTACTACTTTATATGCTGTCTTCAACCAGGATCTCAGCGATCACTGCCTCATTGCCTGTATCCGCTACGGAGCCGCAGTCAAACGACCACCCCTCATCACTGTCAAACGCTCCCTAAAACACTTCTGTGAGCAGGCCTTTCTAATCGACCTGGCCCGGGTATCCTGGAAGGACATTGACCTCATCCCGTCAGTTGAGGATGCCTGGTCATTCTTTAAAAGTAACTTCCTCACCATTTTAGATAAGCATGCTCCGTTCAAAAAATGCAGAACTAAGAACAGATACAGCCCTTGGTTCACTCCAGACCTGACTGCCCTCGACCAGCACAAAAACATTCTGTGGCGGACTGCAATAGCATCGAATAGTCCCCGCGATATGCAACTGTTCAGGGAAGTCAGGAACCAATACACGCAGTCAGTCAGGAAAGCTAAGGCCAGCTTCTCCAGGCAGAAGTTTGCATCCTGTAGCTCCAACTCCAAAAAGTTCTGGGACACTGAAGTCCATGGAGAACAAGAGCACCTCCTCCCAGCTGCCCACTGCACTGAGGCTAGGTAACACGGTCACCACCGATAAATCCATGATTATCGAAAACTTCAACAAACATTTCTCAACGGCTGGACATGCCTTTCGCCTGGCTACTCCAACCTCTGCCAACAGCTCCGCCCCCCTGCTCCTCGCCCAAGCCTCTCCAGGTTCTCCTTTACCCACATCCAGATAGCAGATGTTCTGAAAGAGCTGCAAAACCTGGACCCGTATAAATCAGCTGGGCTTGACAATCTGGACCCTCTATTTCTGAAGCTATCCGCCGCCATTGTCGCAACCCCTATTACCAGCCTGTTCAACCTCTCTTTCATATCGTCTGAGATCCCCAAGGACTGGAAAGCTGCCGCAGTCATCCCCCTCTTCAAAGGGGGAGACACCCTGGACCCAAACTTACAGACCTATATCCATCCTGCCCTGCCTATCTAAGGTCTTCGAAAGCCAAGTCAACAAACAGGTCACTGACCATCTCGAATCCCACCGTACCTTCTCTGCTGTGCAATCTGGTTTCCGAGCTGGTCACGGGTGTACCTCAGCCACACCTAAGGTACTAAACGATATCATAACCGCCATCGATAAAAGACAGTACTGTGCAGCCGTCTTCATCGACCTTGCCAAGGCTTTCGACTCTGTCAATCACCATATTCTTATCGGTTTTTCGGATGACTGCCTTGCCTGGTTCACCAATTACTTTTCAGACAGAGTTCAGTGTGTCAAATCGAAGGGCATGCTGTCCGGTCCTCTGGCAGTCTCTATGGGGGTGCCACAGGGTTCAATTCTCGGGCCGACTCTTTTCTCTGTATATATCAATAATGTTGCTCTTGCTGCGGGCGATTCCCTGATCCACCTCTACGCAGACGACACCATTCTATATACTTTCGGCCCGTCATTGGACACTGTGCTATCTAACCTCCAAACGAGCTTCAATGCCATACAACACTCCTTCCGTGGCCTCCAACTGCTCTTCAACGCTAGTAAAACCAAATGCATGCTTTTCAACCGATCGCTGCCTGCACCCGCATGCCCGACTAGCATCACCACCCTGGATGGTTCCGACCTTGAATATGTGGACATCTATAAGTACCTAGGTGTCTGGCTAGACTGCAAACTCTCCTTCCAGACTCATATCAAACATCTCCAATCAAAAATCAAATCAAGAGTCTGCTTTCTATTCCGCAACAAAGCCTCCTTCACTCACGCCGCCAAGCTTACCCTAGTAAAACTGACTCCTACCGATCCTCGACTTCGGCGATGTCATCTACAAAATTGCTTCCAACACTCTACTCAGCAAACTGGATGCAGTTTATCACAGTGCCATCCGTTTAGTCACTGAAGCACCTTATACCACCCACCACTGCGACTTGTATGCTCTAGTCGGCTGGCCCGCGCTACATATTCGTCGCCAGACCCACTGGCTCCAGGTCATCTACAAGTCCATGCTAGGTAAAGCTCCTCCTTATCTCAGTTCACTGGTCACGATTGCAACACCCATCCGTAGCACGCGCTCCAGCAGGTGTATCTTACTGATCATCCCTAAAGCCAACACCTCATTTGGCCGCCTTTCGTTCCAGTACTCTGCTGCCTGTGACTGGAACGAATTGCAAAAATCGCTGAAGTTGGAGACTTTTATCTCCCTCACCAACTTCAAACATCAGCTAACCGATCGCTGCAGCTGTACATAGTCTATTGGTAAATAGCCCACCCATTTTCACCTACCTCATCCCCACACTGTTTTTATTTATTTACTTTTCTGCTCTTTTGCACACCAATATCTCTACCTGTACATGACCATCTGATCATTTATCACTCCAGTGTTAATCTGCAAAATTGTAATTATTTGCCTACCTCCTCATGCCTTTTGCACACATTGTATATAGACTCCCCTTTTTTTCTACTGTGTTATTGACTTGTTAATTGTTTACTCCATGTGTAACTCTGTGTTGTCTGTTCACACTGCTATGCTTTATCTTGGCCAGGTCGCAGTTGCAAATGAGAACTTGTTCTCAACTAGCCTACCTGGTTAAATAAAGGTGAAATAAAAAAAATATATATATTTTTAAAAATACACACAAGTGTAAAGGGATAAAGAATATGTACATAAATATATATGAATGAGTGATTGTACAGAACAGCATAGGCAAGATGCAGTAGATGGTATCGAGTACAGTGTATACATATGAGATGAGTAATGTAGGCTATGTAAACATTATTAAGTGGCATTGTTTAAAGTGGGTAGTGATACATGTATTACATCAAGATGCAGTAGATACTATAGAGTACAGTATATACATATGAGAAGAGTAATGTAGGGCATGTGAACATTATTAAGTGGCATTGTTTAAGATGGCTAGTAATACATTTATTACATCCATTTTTCCAGTATTAAAGTGGCTTGAGTTGCTGTCAGTATGTTGGCAGCAGCCACTCATTGTTAGTGGTGGCTGTTTAACAGTCTGATGGCCTTGATCGCTGTTTTTCTGTCTCTCGGTCCCTGCTTTGATGCACCTGTACTGACATCGCCTTCTGGATGATAGCGGGGTGAACAGGCAGTGGCTCGGGTGGTTGTTGTCCTTGATGATCTTTATTGCCTTCCTGTGACATCAGGTGGTGTAGGTGTCCTGGAGGGCAGGTAGTTTGCCCCCGGTGATGCGTTGTGCAGACCTCACTAACCTCTGGAGAGCCTTGTCGTTGTGGGTGGAGCAGTTGCCGTACCAGGCGTTGATAGCCCGACAGGATGCTCTCGATTGTGCATCTGTAGAAGTTTGTGAGTGCTTTTGGTGACAAGCCGAATTTCATCAGCCTCCTGAGGTTGAAGACGCGCTGCTGCGCCTTCTTCACAACGCTGCCTGTGTGGGTGGACCAATGTACAGCCTTACCTATCTATGGCTCTTAGGTTCATGAAATTTGGTGTCAGTCGACTTAGTGACATCCACGTCGTAGCTCTTATTGCGGGACTTTAACTGTGAGAAATCACCTCACAATTCAGTCTATTGCGTGTATTGGACATTAATATTGCAATGTACAGCCTTACATATTGATCTTGGGTCCATTAAATGGTACGGGACTCTGAAACCACTGCAAAATGAGTAACATTAAGCTCACCAGTCAACCTATGTGTTTTGAACATTCATATTGCAATGTATAGCCTTACCTATGGGTCTTGGGTCCATGAACCATAAGGTAGGCCGATACCCCATTTCAAGAACCCAAGATCCATAGGCTATACATTGCAATATGAATTTCCAATACGCACAATAGTCTAAATAGTAAGGTGATTCCCACAGTTAAAGTCCCACGATAAGAGCTACGACACTAATATTTGTGTGACACTCTTCTTAGAATTGGAATCTGTGGGTGACAAGGACCCAAGATCCATGGGTATGGCTGTACAATGCAATATATTTGTCATCTTTTTAAATTGAACCTTAATTTAACGAGGCAAGTCAGTTAAGAATACATTCTTATTTACAATGACGGCCTACTGGGGAACAGTAGGCCCCTTTTCAGGGGCAGAACACCAGATTTTTACCTTGTCAGCTCAGGGATTCGATCCAGCAACCTTTTACTGGCCCAACGCTCCAACCACTAGGCTACCTGCCACCCCCCTCAATGCAATTCTGGAATCTAATACAAACAGTGTGATTTCAACATACATTTTACAAATTGTCTATTGTTCCATTTTTATATAGCATTCCAACCATTTTTTTGTTGCATTTTCGAGTCCAATTGTGGCATGAATCCACAATTTTTATCCGTTTCCATTGGGGACTTTTATTTTGAAGACAAACTACCATGCCACTATTGTTGCTCACGCTAATGTTGTTCACAACACACATGTAAAAGTTGGCTAGCCAGCTTACTTGTTCTATTCTGCCCCCTGCAGACTCAATTAAGTAAGCAAGGCTGCACATTGTTATGAACTGGATTTGGTCAGCCAGCAACCTGTTACTTGGGTTTTGAAACCACAACCCGGTTTCAGACTCACACATACAAAATCAAATCAAAATCACATTTATTTATATAGCCCTTCGTACATCAGCTGATATCTCAAAGTGCTGTACAGAAACCCAGCCTAAAACCCCAAACAGCAAGCAATGCAGGTGTAGAAACACGGTGGCTAGGAAAAACTCCCTAGAAAGGCCAAAACCTAGGAAGAAACCTAGAGAGGAACCAGGCTATGTGGGGTGGCCAGTCCTCTTCTGGCTGCCGGGTGGAGGTTATAACAGAACATAGATAGATTTGCATAGATTTCATGACTAGAAGCTCAAAAGACGAAAACGTCTTTTTTTTTTGTAAATTGAAATTTGCTATTGTAAATGTTAGCAACACCTCCGCCTTTGCGGGATGCACGGGGGATATGGTCACTAGTGTAGCTAGTAGGTGAGGCCTCATTTAACACAGTAAATTCATCAGGCTTATGCCATGTTTCAGTCAGGCCAATCACATCAAGATTATGATCAGTGATTAGTTCATTGACTTTAATTGCCTTTGAAGTAAGGGATCTAACATTAAGTAGCCCTATTTTGAGATGTGAGGTATCATGATCTCTTTCAATAATGACAGGAATGGAGGTGGTCTTTATCCTAGAGAGATTGCTAAGGCGAACGCCGCCATGTTTAGTTTTGCCCAACCTAGGTCGAGGCACAGACACTGTCAATGGTGATAGCTGAGCTGACTACACTGACTGTGCTAGTGGCAGACTCCACTGTGCTGGCAGGCTGGAGCCTGCTGCCTGGCCTGCACCCTATTTCATTGTGGAGCTAGAGGAGTTAGAGGCCTGTCTATGTTGGTAGATAAGATGAGAGCACCACTCCAGCTAGGATGGAGTCCGTCACTCCTCAGCAGGTCAGGCTTGGTCCTGTTTGTGGGTGAGTCCCAGAAAGAGGGCCAATTATCTACAAATTCTATCTTTTGGGAGGGGCAGAAAACAGTTTAACCAGCAATTGAGTTGTGAGACTGCTGTAGAGCTCATCACTCCCCCTAACTGGGAGGGGGCCTGAGATAATTACTCGATGCCGACACATCTTTCTAGCTGATTTACACGCAGAAGCTATGTTGCGCTTGGTGATCTCTGACTGTTTCATCCTAACATCGTTGGTGCCGACGTGGATAACAATATCTCTATACTCTCTACACTCGCCAGTTTTAGCTTTAGCCAGCACCATCTTCAGATTAGCCTTAACGTCGCTAGCCCTGCCCCCTGGTAAACAGTGTATGATCGCTTGATAATTCGTTTTAAGTCTAATACTGCGGGTAATGGAGTCACCAATGACTAGAGTTTTCAATTTGTCAGAGCTAATGGTGGGAAGCTTCGGCGTCTCAGACCCCGTAACGGGAGGAGTAGAGACCAGAGAAGACTTGGCCTCTGACTCCGACCCGCTGCTTAATGGGGAAAACCGGTTGAAAGTTTCTGTCGGCTGAATGAGCGACACCGGTTGAGCGTTCCTACAGCATTTCCTTCCAGAAACCGTGAGAAAGTTGTCCAGCTGCGGGGACTGTGCCAGGGGATTTATACTACTATCTGTACTTACTGGTGGCACAAACGCTGTTTCATCCTTTCCTACACTGAAATTACCCTTGCCTAACGATTGCGTCTGAAGCTGGGCTTGTAGCACAGCTATCCTCGCCGTAAGTCGAGTACAGCGACTGCAATTAGAAGGCATCATGTTAATGTTACTACTTAGCTTCGGCTGTTGGAGGTCCTGACGAATCGTGTCCAGATAAAGCATCCGGAGTGAAAAAGTTGAGGAAAAAAAACAAAAATATAAACGGTAATTAAAAACCGTAAAGTTGTCAGGTAGCAAAATAGGTTGGCAACAAAACGCACAGCAACTCGAAAACAAGTCTGCAAGTTGTGACCGGAAATGACGTCAGAGAATCATCTCATCTCAGAACAACTGTCTCGGAATGGCCGATCGCGTGCTGTACTTCGGGCTAGAACGCACGCACGCACGCACGCACGCACGCACGCACACACACACACACACAGATACTTCTATGTTGAAGATAAATCAAACTGCAAGTCACCATTAATTTAGGTTCAATTATTAGGTCACTGGATGTGTTGTTTTGTTTAGTTTAGGCTGGGTGTGACAGACCACAACGGAATAGATGTCATCCCCAGCAGCAATGGGTATGAACCACCAGTTATCAGCACTAGCCATATGTTTATTTCTGTAAGTGCTTGTTGAACACAAGCATGAAAGGACACTCCACTATTTGTGACTTTGCAGCCTAAAAATAGTGAAGCTCCCTTGCTAGTTATAGAATCTACTATGTATAATGCCATTTGTTTCTCACTGGAATTGGTCAGTGGACCCCCAAATTGCTCTATACACTGATGTATGAATAACATTGACCGCTCTCTCTCCCACAGGCAGCAGACACCTTAGCTGTAAGACAGAAGCGCCGCATCTACGACATTACGAATGTGCTCGAAGGCATCGGATTGATCGAGAAGAAGTCCAAGAACAGTATTCAGTGGAAGTAAGTCAAGGACATGCAGAAGAACATGGCATTAGGAGCTCTGTTAGTAAATCTTGGGTGGTTCCCTTTCCCCTTGAAGATATCAGTGGGTTTAAGCGGTCTGTTACGTATAGTGCCTTGCGAAAGTATTCGGCCCCCTTGAACTTTGCGACCTTTTGCCACATTTCAGGCTTCAAACATAAAGATATAAAACTGTATTTTTTTGTGAAGAATCAACAACAAGTGGGACACAATCATGAAGTGGAATGACATTTATTGGATATTTCAAACTTTTTAACAAATCAAAAACTGAAAAATTGGACTTGCAAAATTATTCAGCCCCTTTACTTTCAGTGCAGCAAACTCTCTCCAGAAGTTCAGTGAGGATCTCTGAATGATCCAATGTTGACCTAAATGACTAATGATGATGATTACACACAGGTGGATTGTATTTAAGTCTCCGTATAAATGCACCTGCACTGTGATAGTCTCAGAGGTCCGTTAAAAGCGCAGAGAGCATCATGAAGAACAAGGAACACACCAGGCAGGTCCGAGATACTGTTGTGAAGAAGTTTAAAGCCGGATTTGGATACAAAAAGATTTCCCAAGCTTTAAACATCCCAAGGAGCACTGTGCAAGCGATAATATTGAAATGGAAGGAGTATCAGACCACTGCAAATCTACCAAGACCTGGCCGTCCCTCTAAACTTTCAGCTCATACAAGGAGAAGACTGATCAGAGATGCAGCCAAGAGGCCATGATCACTCTGGATGAACTGCAGAGATCTACAGCTGAGGTGGGAGACTCTGTCCATAGGACAACAATCAGTCGTATATTGCACAAATCTGGCCTTTATGGAAGAGTGGCAAGAAGAAAGCCATTTCTTAAAGATACCCATAAAAAGTGTTGTTTAAAGTTTGCCACAAGCCACCTGGGAGACACACCAAACATGTGGAAGAAGGTGCTCTGGTCAGATGAAACCAAAATTGAACTTTTTGGCAACAATGCAAAACGTTATGTTTGGCGTAAAAGCAACACAGCTCCATCACCCTGAACACACCATCCCCACTGTCAAACATGGTGGTGGCAGCATCATGGTTTGGGCCTGCTTTTCTTCAGCAGGGACAGGGAAGATGGTTAAAATTGATGGGAAGATGGATGGAGCCAAATACAGGACCATTCTGGAAGAACCTGATGGAGTCTGCAAAAGACCTGAGACTGGGACGGAGATTTGTCTTCCAACAAGACAATGATCCAAAACATAAAGCAAAATCTACAATGGAATGGTTAAAAAATAAACATATCCCGGTGTTAGAATGGCCAAGTCAAAGTCCAGACCTGAATCCAATCGAGAATCTGTGGAAAGAACTGAAAACTGCTGTTCACAAATGCTCTCCATCCAACCTCACTGAGCTCGAGCTGTTTTGCACGCCCAATTTTTCAGTTTTTGATTTGTTAAAAAAGTTTGAAATATCCAATAAATGTTGTTCCACTTCATGATTGTGTCCCACTTGTTGTTGATTCTTCACAAAAAAATACAGTTTTATATCTTTATGTTTGAAGCCTGAAATGTGGCAAAAGGTCGCAAAGTTCAAGGGGGCCGAATACTTTCGCAAGGCACTGTAAGTAACCTCATAAGGAGTTGTCTGCATTCCTGCCTATGCATAGTCCTCGACTGTTGTTGTTGTGTGTGTCATCTCTTTGTGATACCTGTGTTTCCTGTCCCCAGGGGTGTTGGTCCTGGCTGTAACACACGGGAGATAGCCGATAAGCTCATTGATCTGAAGGCAGAGCTGGATGATCTGGACAAGAGGGAACACGAGTTGGATCAGCAGAGGGTCTGGGTCCAGCAGAGCATCAAGAACGTTACAGACGACTCACAGAATAGCCCATATCCTTTACTACAATCCCTCTATCTAGTTATCACAAAGCTTATTAAATGGGTTAAGGTGCACTGCACCTTAAAATGCTTTAGATCAGTAGTCACCAACCAGTCTATCTCCAAGGCATTCCTAGTCGATCCCCAAAGCATTTCTGTAAAAACCGATAAAGCCTGGTGTTCCTATTGTTTTTTTGCGCGTTGTTGGTGGTAGCACTTGATTCAGCAGCCCTAGTACTGGCAAGGCAAAGTGTTCCCATTTTAAACCATTTCATGTATCTGAAGGTAGAACTCTGGCCAGAGAGCAGGTGAAGTGTACCTATAGGCCTACCACTGGCCAATGAGTTAGCTCAGATCACCATGTCTGCACAGTTTCTTCGAGCCGTAGACTGTAAAAAGAAGCCTCGAAAGGACAGCAATGTTGATACTGAGATTTCAAAACTCTTAGAACCATGACTAGAGAGAGACTCAACGACTACAGCAAAGAGCTGCTGTTTTTTTGTAAAGTCATGTTTAAATTGTTATTTAGAAATGTCAACACTTTCTCAACACTTTTTTTATAAGCCATGAAATGCACATTCATACTTCCACGCGCTACATCCAGCACTGCAGCGGCAATTAATGAGAATAGCAAAGTGTTCCGATAAGCTTGTACTGTTATTATTGTTGTTATTAGCGGGTTGTCTTTTTGAATCTTTAAAAATATATACATTACAATATTGTCTCATTGCTACAACTCCCCAATTTCGTGATATTACGATCTTGTCTCATTGCTACAACTCCCCAATGGGCTCGGGAGAGGCGAATGTCGAGTCATGAGTCCTCCGAAACAACCCGCCAAACCTTGCTTCTTAACACCCTCTTGCTTAACCCGGAAACCAGCCTCACTAATGTGTTGGAGGACATCAACTAATGACCTAAATTCAGCCTGCAGGCGTGCCAGAAGGAGTCACTATAGCGCGATGAGACAAGTTAATTAAGCCCCCCCTGCCAAACCCTCCCCTAACCCAGACGACGCTGGGCCAATTGTGCGCCGCCTCATGGGTCTCCCGGTCGTGGCCAGCTGCGACACAGCCTGGAATCGAACCAGGATCTGCAGTGCCTTAGACCTCTGCGCCAGTATCTTTTTTTTTAATATCAAGGAATATTTCACTTTGTCTAGTCATTGGAGTAACAATATGAATTGGTGCTTGAGGCAGAAATAATGCAGTGCGACTTGAGTTTAAACATGAGCTGGAAGACTGTCCTCTTTTCTCGTCAGAGGGACAGTGAGTCGGGTGAGGGGCCGTCTCACCGCTGCTCCCTTCTCTCGACTGACTATCAGATGCAGGCCATCAGTCCAGTAACAACAAAAAAGCACATTTTTATGCTCACTTACTGTGCCTCAAGTAAATTATTGATTATCAGTGTGATCATATACCTACATTAAAATAAAAAAATTAACTAAAAATGTATATATATAATTTCAAAATGGTCTGAGAAGAACAACATTGGCAGGGGAATTCAGTACTGTTTTTAATTGGTTAATGTTGAATAGGCATAGGTTTCTTTAAGCCATAATTTTTCAGTCTGAGCGATAGATATCGGCTTGCATTTTGACTCAAAGTGATCTTGACTCAAAAGGTTGGTGACCACTGCTTTATGTGGTAGTGATCAGATTGCTTGCTCAATGCTTAGCTCTTAATTCATAGTTTATTTTTTATTTTTTTATCTAACCTTTATTTCAACAGGGAGTCATGCTGAGATTCTCTTTCTCAGATGAGCCCTACATACACCAATACACATAAAAAAGGCATCAATATTCGCATCAATACACTAAAAGCAAAACACAATTATGGAAAACAAACACATTCTTCAGTAAAAAGGTCCTCAATCAGCCCTTTGAATTGTCCTAGAGGCACCAATTCATCCAATTTTAGCGAGCCTATTCCACAAGTAAGGTGCAAATAAACTAAAAGCAGATTTACCTAACTAAGTGGAGCTCAAAGGGATCTCCAGAGTTGGCCATCCCTGAAATCGGGTCTGGTATCACGAAAATCTGTAAGTTAACAATGAAGTAAGGCACGGCGGAAGCAGGGTTTCCATTAGGAAAATGTGGCGCTGGACATTTGACCGGCAACATTTGAATTTACCAGACATTGGCTGCATAACCTGATTAGGGTGTCCACCCACGGTGCTCAGGATGACAGAAATCACATTTCAATTATGGTAGTTCATATTAACAGAACATGCAAGTCCAGGATGCAACGATGTGCGGTCCTTGTTACCAAATTCTGATGTGCACTTTGAAGATGTTAGAATGACTGTCCACATTTTACTTTTTCTCAGCCAACAAGAACGAACCAGTAACGAACTGCAAAATCACTAGCCTCTGTTAATCTATTATCACCCCATAGTAGAAAAGTTTACCTATTGTATTGGTCAGCTTGTTCAGAACGAAATAGCCTATTCCAAACCGATTCAGGATAAGTTGTGGGAAGATGGATCCCAAATTCATACAACCGGTAGGCCCTAGGCTACATAAAAATAACAATGTAAAAAAACAATGAGTCTGATGCAACAGATCAGAACATTTATTTAGCTTAAAATGTTGATCAACTATTATTTCTTCACATTATAAGCGCAACAATGCGTACAAGCAGTAGGCTACGCTCAAATGTTTGTTCTAGAGGTCGAATGATTATGATTTTTCCACACCAATAACGATTATTGGAGGACCCCCAAAAAAAGCCGCTACCGATTAATCGTCCGATTTAAATTTATTTTTTACATAAAAAAAAAAATATGTTTAAAAAATTGACAAATGTATTTGTAATAATAACAATTACAACAATACTGAATTAACATTTATTTTAACTTAATATAATACATCAATAAAATCAATTTAGCCTCATAAAATTAAACATGGTTTAAATAATGAAAAAAAAAGTATTGGAGAAGAAAGTAAAGGTGCCATGTAAAAAAGCTAACGTTTGAGTTCCTTGCTCAGAACATGAGAACATATGAAAGCTGGTTCCTTTTAACATGAGACTTCAATATTCCCAGGTAATAAGTTTTAGGATGTAGTTATTATAGGAATTATAGGATAATTTCTCTCTATACGATTTGTATTTCATGTACCTTTGACTATTGGATGTTCTTATAGGCACTTTAGTATTGCCAGTGTAACAGAATAGTTTCCGTCCCTCTCCTCGCCCCTACCTGGGCTCGAACCAGGAACACATCGACAACAGCCACCCTCGAAGCAGCTTTACCCATCGCTAGCCATTTCACATCGGTTACACCAGCCTAATCTCGAGAGTTGATAGGCTTGAAGTCATAAACAGCTCAATGTTTGAAGCACAGCGACGAGCTGCTGGCAAAAGGTACGAAAGTGCTTTTCGAATGAATGCTTACGAGCCTGCTGGTGCCTACCATTGCTCAGTCAGACTGCTCTATCAAATCATATACTTAATTATAACATAATAACACACAGAAATACGAGCCTTTGATCATTAATATGATCGAATCTGGAAACTATCATCTCAAACAAGACGTTTATTCTTTCAGTGAAATACGGAACCGTTCCGTATTTTATCTAACGGGTGGCATCCCTAAGTCTAAATATTGCTGTTACATTGCACAACCTTCAATGTTATGTCATAATTACGTAAAATTCTGGCAAATTAGGCGGCCCAAACTGTTGCATATACCCTGACTCTGCGTGCAATGAATGCAAGAGAAGTGACACTATTTCACCTGGTTAATATTGCCTGCTAACCTGGATTTCTTTTAGCAAAATATGCAGGTTTAAAAATATATACTTCTCTGTATTGATTTTAAGAAAGCCATGGATGTTTATGGTTACGTACAGTCATTCTACAATGTAGAAAATAGTACAAATGTAAAGGAAAAACCCTTGAATGAGTAGGTGTCCAAACTTTTGAATGGTACTGTCCGTTAGAAATGTGGAAAGAGTGATCTAATAGGCTACTTTAAAGCAACGTAAGACATGCCTCATATGTATTTAAAACGTTCATGTTTCAAACAATTACACTGCATTCGGTAAGTATTCTGTATTTTGTTATGTTACAGCCTTATTCTATAATTTATCAACTTGTTTTTTTCCCTCATCAATCTACACACAACCCCATAATGACGAAGTGAAAACAGGTTTTTAGACATTTCAGTGACTATTACAAATGAAAAACATACCTATTCAGAACCTTTGCTATGAGACTCAAATTGAGCTCGGGTGCATCCTGTTTCCATTGATCATCCTTGAGATATTTTTACAACTTGATCGGAGTCCACCTGTGGTAAATTCAATTGATTGGACATGATTTGGAAAGGTACACACCTGTCTATATAAAGACCCACAGTTGACAGTGCATGTCACAGCAAAAACCAAGCTATGAGGTCGAAGGAATTGTCCGTAGAGGTCAGAGACAGGATTGTGTCGAGGCACAGATCTGGGGAAGGGTAACAAATATTTTCTGAAGCGTTGAAGGTCCCCAAGAACACTGCTGCCTCCATCATTCTTAAATGGAAGAGGTTTGGAACCACCAAGACTCTTCCTAGAGCTTTCTGCCTGGCCAAACTGAGCAATCAGGGGAGAAGGGCATGGTCAGGGAGGTGACCAAGAACTTGATGGTCACACTGACAGAGCTCCAGAGTTCCTCTGTGGAGATGGGAGAACCTTCCAGAAGGACAACGTCTCTGCAGCACTCCACCAGTCATGCCTTTATGGTAGAGTGGCCAGGCGAAAGCCACTCCTTAGTAAAAAGGCACGTGACAGCCAGCTTGGAGTTTGCCTAAAGGACTCTCAGACCATGAGAAACAAAATTCTCTGTTCTGATGAAACCAAGATTGAACTCTTTGGCCTGAATGCCAAGCGTCACGTCTGGAGGAAACCTGGCACCATCCCTACGGTGAAGCATGGTGGTGGCAGCATCATGTTGTGGGGATGTTTTTCAGCACCAGGGACTGGGAGACGAGTCAGGATCAAGTCAAAGATGAATGGAGCAAAGTACCGAGATCCTTGATGAAAACCTGCTCAGGACCTCAGACTGGGGCGAAGGTTCACTTTACGACAGGACAACATCACTAAGCACACAGACAAGACAACGCAGGAGTTCAGTGGCCCAGCTAGGGCCCGGACTTGAACCCCATCGAACATCTCTGGAGAGACCTGAAAAATAGCTGTGCAGCAACGCTCCCCATCCAACCTGACCGAGCTTGAGGGGATCTGCCGAGAAGAATGGGAGAAACTCCCCAAATACAGATGTGCCAAGCTTATAGAGTCATACCCCAGAAGACTAGGCTGTAATTGCTGCCAAAGGTGCTTCAACAAAGTAGTAAGTAAAGGGTCTGAATACTTATGTAAAAAACTTTATACACATTTCAAAAAGATGTATTGTGCTTAGATTGAGGATTTTTTTAGTTATTACATTTTAGAATATGGCTGTAACTTAACTGTGGAAAAGTCAATGGGTCTGAGTACTTTACGAATGCACTGTAGGTTGGAGAGGTAACCACCTTTGTGGTTAGCGCCGAGATAATGGTCAGATTAAAAATGTCACTAACCATGTTTCCATCCAACCTTTCTATGCAAGTGGATGGAAACCTAGCTACTGATTCCGCAATCGGGAGCAGAAATCTGCAGCAAATCGGCAAACCAGTGGATTTTTTTGCATTAATCTTAAGCAAGGCATCTAGCACATCCCAAGTAGAAGGTTAAAAAAAAAGATTCACTAGAAGTTGATTGATCTTCCAAAGAGCTAACTGGAGGCTGGGAGAGGGAAGCACAGTTTACTGACTGACGGGTCAATTTAACCACCATTTCTTACTGTCGAGATAAAATGCTGATTTAAAAGCATTTTAGAAAAAAGCAAAGAGATCTGAAAGTACTATAGAGAACCAAGGATTTTCTCTGTATTTAACTCCAAGGCATTAAAATGGGGTGTGTTTGTCTGCCAGAGATATATAAAATAGATTAAGTTCTAGAGATAATTCAAGGTCCTGCATGCATCTTTTAAAGGAAAGCTTAGGCTGGGGATATTATTTAGTTTATTTCGATTCATAATTATAAAGGATCAAAGTTTCTCTGTCTGGTATCTCTAATACATGCAATAGAACCGTGATAACTGATGTCATTAGCAAAGACGCCACTACATAAGTACTTGTGGGGGCTATTTGTAAAAATGTGGTAAATCAGCGAGGAGTTTGCTAGGTTTCTTACATTATATACACAAACTCTTTCCCTTAACACAAACACACTATGGCTTATGTAAAACACGAAGACCTATGCAGTGCATTCAAAGGTACATTTCTCTCATACTTGTGTTTGTCCTTTTTCCCCCCTTTTTTTATTCTGCTTCCTCCTTTTGTTTTGTTTTCTTCCCACTCACCTCATCTCTGTTTGGTCTCCACAGGTGACACCCTCCTAGCAATCCGTGCTCCCACAGGCACACAGTTGGAGGTGCCCATACCGGAGTCTGTAAGTGTTTGCACTATAATACCCATTTCAGAAGATATGGCATATTACCTATACAAAAAAATACCATGTTTATGATCACCTTTCAAACAGCCCCCTTTTAACCACTTTTGTGTGCTAATTTTCCCTTTTTATGGGTAACTGGCAAATGGGGGGTGTTGTAAGACCATAGGGGCTGTTTGCATTTCAAATTAGGGAGGTGTAACCGACTTAACTGACTGTAGACGTCAAAATAAACTAATTGTCCCAACAACGAAAAAATTGGGGTTGGCGGCAGAATGAACAGCTGATTGAAGATGGGACGGCCGGGTATTCGTGCGGTTGAGTCCATTTCTGCAGTAACATGGACTCTTAAAGGTGCTACACATAGGATTTTTTTGCATTGTAATTTCAGAAAATGTCCATAAGATATCTGATGCTGGTATGACTGGGTTTTGCAGTATTACCTACCTGCCAATTTGCTCTGTCATTTCCTGGTTGTAAAAATTCTACACTGTTTGCTCAATTTCATTTTACGCTGTGAAATATATTTTCAGTAACAAATATAATTTTTGAAGCTGTTGGAACAAAACTGAAAGGCCATGGTGGCGAAGTAAATGCAATATAGCAAGTAAAACACGGGTAGATTTGCAGTGGAAGAATGTGCGAAGTAGAAATAGAAATAATGGGGAGCAAAATAAATAAATAAATACAGTAGGGGAAGAGAGTTGTTTGGGCTAAAATATAGATGGGCTATGTACAGGTGCAGTAATCTGTGAGCTGTTCTGACAGCTGGTGTAAAGCTAGTGAGGGAGATGTGTTTCCAGTTTGAGAGATTTTTGTAGTTCGCTCCAGTCATTGGCAGAGGAGAACTGGAAGGAGAGGCGGCCAAAGGAAGAATTGGTTTTGGGGGTGACCAGAGAGATATACCCGCTGGAGCGCGCGCTACAGGTGGGGGCTGCTATGGTGACCAGCGAGCTGAGATAAGGGGGACATTACCTAGCAGGGTCTTGTAGATGACCTGGAGCCAGTGGGTTTGATGAGGAGTATGAAGCGAGGGCCAGCCAACGAGAGCGTACAGGTCGCAGTGGTGGGTAGTATATGGGGCTTTGGTGACAAAATGGATGGCACTGTGATAGACTGCATCCAATTTATTGAGTAGGGTATTGATGGCTATTTTGTAAATG
This sequence comes from Oncorhynchus keta, assembly GCF_023373465.1. Lineage (NCBI taxonomy): Eukaryota > Metazoa > Chordata > Actinopteri > Salmoniformes > Salmonidae > Oncorhynchus > Oncorhynchus keta. The sequence goes on along the minus strand of NC_068442.1, from coordinate 10,645,372 downwards.
ACGTCGTCGAGGATCGGTAGGATGGTCCGTTTTACAAGAGTATGTTTGGCAGCATGAGTGAAGGAGGCTTTGTTGCACAATAGGAAGCCAAGTCTAGATTTAACTTGGGATTGGAGATGTTTGATGTGAGTCTGGAAGGAGAGTTTACAGTCTAACCAGACACCTAGGTATTTGTAGTTGTCCACATATTCTAAGACAACTGTCCAGAGTAGTAATGTTGGACGGGCGGGCAGGTGCAGGCAGCGATCAGTTAAAGAGCATGCATTTAGTTTTACTTGTATTTAAGAGCAATTGGAGGCCACGGATGGAGAGTTGTATGGCATTGAAGCTCGTCTGGAGGGTTGTTAACACAGAGTCCAAAGAAGGGCCAGAAGTATACAGAATGGTGTCGTCTGCGTAGAGGTGGATCAGAGACTCACCAGCAGCAAGAGCGACATCATTGATGTATACAGAGAAGAGAGTCGGTCCAAGAATTGAACCCTGTGGCACCCCCATAGACTGCCAGAGGCCCGGACAACAGGCCCTCCGATTTGACACACTGAACTCTATCAGAGAAATAGTTGGTGAACCAGGGGAGGCAATCATTTTAGAAACCAAGGCTATCGAGTCTGCCGATGAGGATGTGGTGATTGACAGAGTCGAAAGCTTTGGCCAGGTCAATGAATACGGCTGCATAGTATTGTTTCTTATCGATGGCGGTTAAGATACCGTTTAGGACCTTGAGCGTGGCTAAGGTGCACCCATGACCAGCTCTGAAACCAGATTGCATAGCGGAGAAGGTATGGTGGGATTCGAAATGGTCGGTAATCTGTTTGTTGACTTGGCTTTCGAAGACCTTAGAAAGGCAGGGTAGGATATAGGTCTGTAGCAGTTTGGGTCAAGAGTGTCCCCCCCTTTGAAGAGGGGGATGACCGCAGCTGCTTTCCAATCTTTGGGAATCTCAGACGTCACGAAAGAGAGGTTGAACAGGCTAGTAATAGGGGTTGCAACAATTTCGGCAGATCATTTTAGAAAGAAAGGGTCCAGATTGTCTAGCTATACCTGTTCCTGGTTCTAAATTTCTTGAATGGGGCATGCTTATTTAAGATGGTGAGGAAGGCTTTTTTTTTAAAAATAACCAGGCATCCTCTACTGACGGGATGAGGTCAGTCCTTCCAGGATACCCCGGCCAGGTCGATTAGAAAGGCCTGCTCGCTGAAGTGTTTCAGGGAGCGTTTGACAGTGATGAGTGGAGGTTGTTTGACCGCTGACCCATTACGGATGCAGGCAATGAGGCAGTGATTGCTGAGATCTTGGTTGAAAACAGCACAAGTGTATTTAGAGGGCAAGTTGGTTAGGATGATAATTTTGAGGGTGCCCGTGTTTACGGCTTTGGGGTGGTACCTGGTAGGTTCATTGATAATTTGTGTGAGAATTGAGGGCATCAAGCTTAGATTGTAGGATGGCTGGGGTGTTAAGCATGTTCCAGTTTAGGTCGCCTAGCAGCACAAGCTCTGAAGATAGATGGGGGGCAATCAGTTCACATATGGTGTCCAGAGCACAGCTGGGGGCAGAGGGTGGTCTATAGCAGGTGGCAACAGTGAGAGACTTGTTTTCAGAGAGGTGGATTTTTATAAGTAGAAGTTCAAATTGTTTGGGTACAGACCTGGATAGTAGGACAGAACTCTGCAGGCTATCTCTATATGCATATCCTATATTCTTGGACTGAGTAGCATACAGTTTAATTTGGGCATGCTTTTCATCCAAAATTCTGAATGCTGCCCCCTACCCAAGTGAAGTTAAAGAAGAATCCAAATCCATCGGATGTAGTGATCACAATATGGTAGCCAAAGGCTGGGCCTAATGTTGTGTATGAGGTCCTACAACTGGTTTTGTAGTGATTCCTATGATGATGTTACAAGTATTTTCTACACTTGACATATTTGACATTTCTTACTCCATTTACTAATTAACATGCACCCATTTAGACAATGGCTGTAAAAACGGTTAAATCCTCATGAGTTGATGAGGAATTGAAACATTTTATGGTTAAGAGGGATGAGGAAAAAGGAGTGATAAATAAGTATGGCTGCATAACTGATTGGCAAACCTATTGCAAATTGAGAAATAATGTGACTAAACAGAACAAAAAGAAGAAGAAACTATACTGTAAAACAAAGATGGAAAGATAGTTGAAGTCGTAAGTTTACAGTAAATGCACAGTAAAATCCCAGTAAAAATTCCCTGTTTTAGGTTAGTTAGGATCACCACTTTATTTTAAGAATGTGATATGTCAGAATAATAGAGAGAATGATTTATTTCAGCTTTTATTTCTTTCATCACATTCCCAGTGGGTTAGAAGTTTACATACACTCAATTGGTATTTGGTAGCGTTGCCTTTAAATTGTTTAACTTGGGTCAAACGTTTCAGGTAGCCTTCCACAAGCTTCCCACAATAAGTTGGGTGATTTTTGGCCCATTCCTCCTGATAGAGCTGGTGTTACTGAGTCAGGTTTGTAGGCCTCCTTGCTCACACACACTTTTTCAGTTCTGCCCACAAATTTTCTATAGGATTGAGGTCAGGGCTTTGTGATGGCCACTAATACCTTGACTTTGTTGTCCTTAAGCCATTTTGCCACAACTTTAAATATGCTTGGGGTCGTGGTGGAGTGGTAATGAATCCAACATAAGTGTATGTAAACTTCCAACTTCAACTGTATATAAAGACTGATTAAAAATCTTTGGAGCACCTCAAAACCTGTTATGGCTGCAATCCCGATACCGGGATCGATAGGACAAACTACCAGTGAAAATAGAGGGCGCCAAATTCAAACCACAGAAATCTCATAATTACAATTCCTAAAACATACATGTGTTTTATATCATTTTAAAGCTATTCTTGTTGTTAATCCTACCAAAGTTTCCGATTTCTAATAGGCTTTTCATCGAAAGCACTACAAACGATTGTTAGGTCTCCACCAACCCACAATAAGCACAGCCATTTTCCAGCAAAATATAGCATTCACAAAAAAACAGAAATAAAGATAAAAGGAATCACTAACCTTGACTTATCTTCATCAGATGACACTCATAGGACTTCATGTTACACAATAGATGCATGTTTTGTTTGATAAAGTTCATATTTAGATAAAAAAAATAGAGTTTACAGTGGCTATTTAGATTCATTAGATCCAAAAAAAATCAAGTGATTTTTCATAGCCACATTATACACATGGAATTATAGATATACCTCTCATTAATACAACCGCTGTGTCAGATTTTTAAAAAACTTTACGGAAAAAGAAACGCAATGCAATAATCTGAGACAGCGCGCAAAAGTAAAAACACCACAGCGCGAAAAATAAACAAGAAATGACATGTAGATCAACCGTAAGGGAATATTTATCATCAGAAAGCACTCCAGCAATCCCAGGTCCAAAATAAATGTTTTTGTTCGAAAATGTCCGTTATTTATTTCCAAATACCTTCTTTTGTTAGCGCATTTGGTATACATATTCAAACGCTAATTCTGGTCAGTGTTAGATCGGACAAAAAACTCAGTGATATTACCGGTCGAAGAAACATTTCAAACTAAGTACAGAATCAATCATTCGGATGTTTTTAACATATAGCTTCAATAAAGTTCCAACCGGAGTATTCCTTCTCGTCTTCGTGAGCAATGGAACGCAGGTAACTACCATGAGGAAAAAGCGCAATCACAAAATGGCTGCTTGATGGACATCTGATATATTCTGCTCTCATTCACTCCCACAACATAGAAGCCTCATTATAATTTATATTGATGGTTGACATCTAGTGGAACCCCTAGGCAGTGCAACATCATTCATATCTCAAGGGGATTTCAATGGGGACTCTGGTGAATACATACAAGCTCAGATTTCTGACTTCCTGTTTTGATTTCAACTCAGGATTTTGCCTGCCAATATGAGTTCTGTTATACTCACAGACATCATTCAAACAGTTTTAGAAACGTCAGTGTTTTCTATCCAATACTAATAATAATATGCTAATATTAACAACTATGACTGAGGAGGAGGCCATTTGAGATGGGCACCTTTCATCCATGCTACTCAATACTGCCCCTGCAGCCATAAAAAGTTCAATACAATTTTGGACAGAAGGGAAAACTGTTCCATTATTCATTGAGTTAGATGGCTCATTCATCACAAAACTCACTGATATTGCCAACTACTTAAAAAAACAATTGTTGGCAAGATTAGCAAACACATCCAAGTATAACTGGCCAAATGATGAAAGACAAGCATTGTCATTTTGAATTGTGTAAAGTGAGTGTGGAAGAGGTGACATAATCAGTCGATCAACAATTACTAGCCACTTGGGTCTGACCATTTTAGATGGAAAATTCCTGAGGATGATAGTGGACGATATTGCCACTCCTATTTGCCATTTCTTCAATCTAAGTTTACAAAGTGTGTGCCCTCAGGCCTGGAGGGAATCAAAAGTAATTCCGCTGCCCAAGAATGGTAAAGCACCCTTTTTCTGGCACAAATAGCTGACCAATCAGCCCCTTTAGTAAACTTTTTGTGTTTGACAAGATACAATGCTATTTTACAATAATAATTAGGGAATTTTTATTTTATTTTTTTATTTCACCTTTATTTAACCAGGTAGGCTAGTTGAGAACAAGTTCTCATTTGCAACTGCGACCTGGCCAAGATAAAGCATAGCAGTGTGAACAGACAACACAGAGTTACACATGGAGTAAACAATTAGCAAGTCAATAACACAGTAGAAAAAAATGGGCAGTCTATATACAATGTGTGCAAAAGGCATGAGGAGGTAGGCGAATAATACAATTTTGCAGATTAACACTGGAGTGATAAATGATCAGATGGGCATGTACAGGTAGAGATATTGGTGTGCAAAAGAGCAGAAAAGTAAATAAATAAAAACAGTATAAAAACAGTATGGGAATGAGGTAGGTGAAAAAGGGTGAGCTATTTACCTATAGACTATGTACAGCTGCAGCGATCGGTTAGCTGCTCGGATAGCTGATGTTTGAAGTTGGAGAGGGAGATAAAAGTCTCCAACTTCAGCGATTTTTGCAATTCGTTCCAGTCACAGGCAGCAGAGTACTGGAACGAAAGGCGGCCAAATGAGGTGTTGGCTTTAGGGATGATCAGTGAGATACACCTGCTGGAGCGCGTGCTACGGATGGGTGTTGCCATCGTGACCAGTGAACTGAGATAAGGCGGAGCTTTACCTGGCATGGACTTGTAGATGACCTGGAGCCAGTGGGTCTGGCGACGAATATGTAGTGAGGGCCAGCCGACTAGAGCATACAAGTCGCAGTGGTGGGTGGTATAAGGTGCTTTAGTGACAAAACGGATGGCACTGTGATAGACTGCATCCAGTTTGCTGAGTAGAGTGTTGGAAGCCATTTTGTAGATGACATCGCCGAAGTCGAGGATCGGTAGGATAGTCAGTTTTACTAGGGTAAGCTTGGCAGCGTGAGTGAAGGAGGCTTTGTTGCGGAATAGAAAGCCGACTCTGGATTTGATTTTTGATTGGAGATGTTTGATGTGAGTCTGGAAGGAGAGTTTGCAGTCTAGCCAGACACCTAGGTACTTATAGATGTCCACATATTCAAGGTTGGAACCATCCAGGGTGGTAATGCTAGTCGGGCATGCGGGTGCAGGCAGCGATCGGTTGAAAAGCATGCATTTGGTTTTACTCGCGTTTAAGAGCAGTTGGAGGCCACGGAAGGAGTGCTGTATGGCATTGAAGCTCGTTTGGAGGTTTGATAGCACAGTGTCCAATGACGGGCCGAAAGTATATAGAATGGTGTCGTCTGCGTAGAGGTGGATCAGGGAATCGCCCGCAGCAAGAGCAACATCATTGATATATACAGAGAAAAGAGTCGGCCCGAGAATTGAAAGGGCATTCAACATGCACGGAATTGGCTAAGAGACATTGATTGTGAGCTGTTTTGTTAGACTTCAAGGCTTTTGACTTTGTCGATCATAGTATTCTGCTGGAAAAAACGTATACATTATGGCTTTACACCCCCTGCTATGTTGTGGATCAAAGCTTACCTGTCTAACAGAACACAGAGGGTTTTCTTTATTGGTAGCTCCTCCAACATAATCCAGGAAGAATCAGGCATTCCCTGGGCATCTGTCTTGGCCCCTTACTTTTTCAATCTTTACTAATGACCTGACATTGGCTCTGAGTAAAGCCTGTGTGTCTATGTATGCAGATGACTCAACACTATACACATCCGCTACCACAGCAAATTAAATCACTGCAACACTTAAAGTGCTGCAGCCAGTTTCAGAATGGGTGGCAAGAAATAAGTTAGTCCTAATTATTTCACAATCTAAAAGCATTGTATTTGGGACAAATGATTCACTAAGCCTTAAACTTCAACTAAATCTTGTAATGAATGATGTGGAAATTGAGCAAGTTGAGGTGACTTAATTGCTTGGGGTAACCCTGGATTGTAAACTGTTATGATCAAAACCTTTTGATGCAACAGTAGTTAAGATGGGGTGAGGTCTGTCCATAATAAAGCACTACTTTACCTTTTTAACAACAATATCAACAAGGCAGATCCCACAGGCCCTAGTTTTGCACCTGGACTACTGCCTAGTCATGTGGTCACGTCCAGCAAAGAGGGACTTGGGAATATTAAAACTGGCTCATAACAGGGCAGCACGGCTTGCCCTTAAATGTACACGTAGAGCTAACATGAATAATATGCATGTCAATCTCTCATGGCTCAAAGTAGAGGAGAGATTGTCATCACTATTTGTTTTGTAAAAAGTATTGACACGGTGAAAGCACGAGCTGTTTGTTTGAAGTACTAGCACACAGCTCGGACACCCATGCATACCCCACAAGACATGCAACCAGAGGTCTCTTCACAGTCCCCAAGTCCAGAACAGACTATGGGAGGCGCACAGTACATGGAACTCTAGTCCACATCAAGTAACTCACGCAAGCAGTAAAATCATATTTAAATAAATAAATACACCTTATGGAACAGCGAGGACTGTGAAGTCTCTCTCTCTCACACACGCACTTATTCAAACACACATAACATACACAGTATACACACACGTACACCTGGACTGTGTGTTGTAGTGCCGGAGGGCACGCACTTAATGTTTAAAAAATGAATTATAATGTATATTACTGCCTTCATTTTGGCTGGACCCCAGGAAGAGTAATGGGGATCCATAATATATAAAAATATCCTAGACATTTCCACTTCACAATAACCACACTTGCAGTTAACCGGTGCAGCACCAGCAGGGAAGAAATTTGACGAACTGACTTGTTGGAAAGGTGGCATCCTATGACGGTACCATGTTTAAAGTCACTGAGTTCTTCAGTAAGGCCATTCTACTGGAGAGTCCATTGCTGTGTTGATAAAAAAAAAAAAAAACATTTATACAACTGTTAGCAACGGTGTGGCTGAAATAGTTCATTTGTGGGATTTCTCTCCTTAATGCTTTTGAGCCAATCAGTTGTGTTTTGACAAGCTATGGGTGGTATACAGAAGATAGCCCTATTTGGTAAAAGAGCAAGTCCATATTATGGCAAGAACAGCTCAAATAAGCAAAGAGAAATGATAGTCCATCATTACTTTAAGGCATGAAGGTCAGTCAATCTGGAAAATTATAAGAACTTTGAATGTTTCTTCAAGTGCAGTTGCAAAAACCATCAAGCGCTATGATGAAACTGGCTCTCATGAGGACCGCCACAGGAAAGGAAGACCTGGAGTTACCTCTGCTGCAGAAGATAAGTTCATTAGAACCTCAGATTGCACCCCAAATAAATGCTTAGAGTTCAAGTAACAGGCACATCTCAACATCAACTGTTCAGAGGAGACTGCATGAATCAGGCCTTCATGTTTCTTTGCAGCAATTCAACCAACTACTAAAGGACACCAATAATAAGAAGAGACTTGCTTGGGCCAAGAAACACGAGCAATGGACATAAGACCTGGTGGAAATCTGTCCTTTGGTCTGATGAGTCCAAATTTTAGATGTTTGATTCCAACCGCTGTGTCTTTGCTGTGTTATTCTGCAGCAATACGCCATTCCATCTGGTTTGCACTTTTTGGGACTATCATTTGTTTTTCAACAGGACAATGACCCAACACACCTCCGGGCCGTGTAAGGGCTATTTGACCAAGAAGGAGAGTGATGGAGTACTGCATCAGATGACCTGGCCTCCACAATCACCCGACCTCAACCCAATTGAGATGGTTTGGGATGAGTTGGACCACAGTGTGAAGGAAAAGCTGCCAACAAATGCTCAGCATATGTGGGAACTCCTTCAGGACTGTTGGAAAAGCATTCCAGGTGAAGCTGGTTGAGAGAATGCCCTAGAGTGTTGAAAACTGTCATCAAGGCAAAGGGTGGCTACTTTTGAGTAATCTAAAATATTATTTGTTATTCAAATATTATGACCTCAAAAATATTTCTTTTTAATACATTTTTGGTTACTACATGATTCCATGTGTTAATTCATAGTTTATGTCTTCACTATTATTCTAATAATGTTGAAAATTGTAAAAAATAAAGAAAAACCCTTGAATGAGTACGTGTCCAAACCTTTGAATGGTATGAAAGATGCCCAGGATCCCTGCTCATCTGCATGAACGTGCCTCAGGCGTGCTGCAATGAGGCATGACCACTTTTGTGTGCTAATTTTCCCTTTTTATGGGTAACTGGCAAATGGGGGGTGTTGTAAGACCATAGGGGCTGTTTGCATTTCAAATTAGGAGGTGTAACCGACTTAACTGACTGTAGATGTCAAACTAATTGTCCCAACAACAAAAAATTGAGGTTGGCGGCAGAATGAACAGCTGACTGAAGATGGGACGGCCGGGTATTCAGGCGGTTGAGTCCATTTCTGCAGTAACATGGACTCTTAAAGGTGCTACACATAGGATTTTTTTGCATTGTAATTTGTAATTTTACCTACCTGCCAATTTGCTCTGTCATTTCCTGGTTGTAAAAATTCTACACTGTTAGCTCAATTTCATTTTACGCTGTGAAATATATTTTCAGTAACAAATATAATTTTTGAAGCTGTTGGAACAAAACTGAAAGTAAAAGGCTCAAGGCTTGCTAGTAACAGATGACATTCATGTACAGACTCTGGAACTCACTTGGATTATACCTTTTGATTATAGTGGTAGAAATACATGGTTATAACATCTATAGAAGACACAGAAATGCCAACCGGTGTAGTGTTGCTGTCTATGTTTAGAGCTACATTCCAGTAAAGCTTAGAGAGGATCTCATGTCAATTACCGTTGAAGTAATATGGCTACAGGTTCACCTGCCTCACCAAATGCCCATTCTTGTGAAGAGCTGCTATTTAAAAACAAATGTATTTCACCTTTATTTAACCAGGTAGGCAAGTTGGGAACAAGTTCTCATTTACAATTGCGATCAGGCCAAGATAAAGCAAAGCAGTTCGACACATACAACAACACACATGGAGTAAAACAAACATACAATCAATAATACAGTAGAAAAAATAAGTCTATGATGTGAGCAATTGAGGTGAGATAAGGGAGGTAAAGGCAAAAAAAAAGGCCATGGTGGCGAAGTAAATGCAATATAGCAAGTAAAACACGGGTAGATTTGCAGTGGAAGAATGTGCAAAGTAGAAATAGAAATAATGGGGAGCAAAATAAATAAATAAATACAGTAGGGGAAGAGAGTTGTTTGGGCTAAAATATAGATGGGCTATGTACAGGTGCAGTAATCTGTGAGCTGTTCTGACAGCTGGTGTAAAGCTAGTGAGGGAGATGTGTTTCCAGTTTGAGAGATTTTTGTAGTTCGCTCCAGTCATTGGCAGAGGAGAACTGGAAGGAGAGGCGGCCAAAGGAAGAATTGGTTTTGGGGGTGACCAGAGAGATATACCCGCTGGAGCGCGCGCTACAGGTGGGGGCTGCTATGGTGACCAGCGAGCTGAGATAAGGGGGGACATTACCTAGCAGGGTCTTGTAGATGACCTGGAGCCAGTGGGTTTGATGAGGAGTATGAAGCGAGGGCCAGCCAACGAGAGCGTACAGGTCGCAGTGGTGGGTAGTATATGGGGCTTTGGTGACAAAATGGATGGCACTGTGTTAGACTGCATCCAATTTATTGAGTAGGGTATTGATGGCTATTTTGTAAATGACGTCGTCGAGGATCGGTAGGATGGTCCGTTTTACAAGAGTATGTTTGGCAGCATGAGTGAAGGAGGCTTTGTTGCACAATAGGAAGCCAAGTCTAGATTTAACTTGGGATTGAGATGTTTGATGTGAGTCTGGAAGGAGAGTTTACAGTCTAACCAGACACCTAGGTATTTGTAGTTGTCCACATATTCTAAGACAACTGTCCAGAGTAGTAATGTTGGACGGGCGGGCAGGTGCAGGCAGCGATCAGTTAAAGAGCATGCATTTAGTTTTACTTGTATTTAAGAGCAATTGGAGGCCACGGATGGAGAGTTGTATGGCATTGAAGCTCGTCTGGAGGGTTGTTAACACAGAGTCCAAAGAAGGGCCAGAAGTATACAGAATGGTGTCGTCTGCGTAGAGGTGGATCAGAGACTCACCAGCAGCAAGAGCGACATCATTGATGTATACAGAGAAGAGAGTCGGTCCAAGAATTGAACCCTGTGGCACCCCCATAGACTGCCAGAGGCCCGGACAACAGGCCCTCCGATTTGACACACTGAACTCTATCAGAGAAATAGTTGGTGAACCAGGGGAGGCAATCATTTTAGAAACCAAGGCTATCGAGTCTGCCGCTGAGGATGTGGTGATTGACAGAGTCGAAAGCTTTGGCCAGGTCAATGAATATGGCTGCATAGTATTGTTTCTTATCGATGGCGGTTAAGATACCGTTTAGGACCTTGAGCGTGGCTAAGGTGCACCCATGACCAGCTCTGAAACCAGATTGCATAGCGGAGAAGGTATGGTGGGATTCGAAATGGTCGGTAATCTGTTTGTTGACTTGGCTTTCGAAGACCTTAGAAAGGCAGGGTAGGATATAGGTCTGTAGCAGTTTGGGTCAAGAGTGTCCCCCCCTTTGAAGAGGGGGATGACCGCAGCTGCTTTCCAATCTTTGGGAATCTCAGACGTCACGAAAGAGAGGTTGAACAGGCTAGTAATAGGGGTTGCAACAATTTCGGCAGATCATTTTAGAAAGAAAGGGTCCAGATTGTCTAGCTATACCTGTTCCTGGTTCTAAATTTCTTGAATGGGGCATGCTTATTTAAGATGGTGAGGAAGGCTTTTTTAAAAAATAACCAGGCATCCTCTACTGACGGGATGAGGTCAGTCCTTCCAGGATACCCCGGCCAGGTCGATTAGAAAGGCCTGCTCCTGAAGTGTTTCAGGGAGCGTTTGACAGTGATGAGTGGAGGTTGTTTGACCGCTGACCCATTACGGATGCAGGCAATGAGGCAGTGATTGCTGAGATCTTGGTTGAAAACAGCACAAGTGTATTTAGAGGGCAAGTTGGTTAGGATGATAATTTTGAGGGTGCCCGTGTTTACGGCTTTGGGGTGGTACCTGGTAGGTTCATTGATAATTTGTGTGAGAATTGAGGGCATCAAGCTTAGATTGTAGGATGGCTGGGGTGTTAAGCATGTTCCAGTTTAGGTCGCCTAGCAGCACAAGCTCTGAAGATAGATGGGGGCAATCAGTTCACATATGGTGTCCAGAGCACAGCTGGGGCAGAGGGTGGTCTATAGCAGGTGGCAACAGTGAGAGACTTGTTTTCAGAGAGGTGGATTTTTATAAGTAGAAGTTCAAATTGTTTGGGTACAGACCTGGATAGTAGGACAGAACTCTGCAGGCTATCTCTATATGCATATCCTATATTCTTGGACTGAGTAGCATACAGTTTAATTTGGGCATGCTTTTCATCCAAAATTCTGAATGCTGCCCCCTACCCAAGTGAAGTTAAAGAAGAATCCAAATCCATCGGATGTAGTGATCACAATATGGTAGCCAAAGGCTGGGCCTAATGTTGTGTATGAGGTCCTACAACTGGTTTTGTAGTGATTCCTATGATGATGTTACAAGTATTTTCTACACTTGACATATTTGACATTTCTTACTCCATTTACTAATTAACATGCACCCATTTAGACAATGGCTGTAAAAACGGTTAAATCCTCATGAGTTGATGAGGAATTGAAACATTTTATGGTTAAGAGGGATGAGGAAAAAGGAGTGATAAATAAGTATGGCTGCATAACTGATTGGCAAACCTATTGCAAATTGAGAAATAATGTGACTAAACAGAACAAAAAGAAGAAGAAACTATACTGTAAAACAAAGATGGAAAGATAGTTGAAGTCGTAAGTTTACAGTAAATTCACAGTAAAATCCCAGTAAAATTCCTGTTTTAGGTTAGTTAGGATCACCACTTTATTTTAAGAATGTGATATGTCAGAATAATAGAGAGAATGATTTATTTCAGCTTTTATTTCTTTCATCACATTCCCAGTGGGTTAGAAGTTTACATACACTCAATTGGTATTTGGTAGCGTTGCCTTTAAATTGTTTAACTTGGGTCAAACGTTTCAGGTAGCCTTCCACAAGCTTCCCCAATAAGTTGGGTGATTTTGGCCCATTCCTCCTGATAGAGCTGGTGTTACTGAGTCAGGTTTGTAGGCCTCCTTGCTCACACACACTTTTTCAGTTCTGCCCACAAATTTTCTATAGGATTGAGGTCAGGGCTTTGTGATGGCCACTAATACCTTGACTTTGTTGTCCTTAAGCCATTTTGCCACAACTTTAAATATGCTTGGGGTCGTGGTGGAGTGGTAATGAATCCAACATAAGTGTATGTAAACTTCCAACTTCAACTGTATATAAAGACTGATTAAAAATCTTTGGAGCACCTCAAAACCTGTTATGGCTGCAATCCCGATACCGGGATCGATAGGACAAACTACCAGTGAAAATAGAGGCGCCAAATTCAAACCACAGAAATCTCATAATTACAATTCCTAAAACATACATGTGTTTTATATCATTTTAAAGCTATTCTTGTTGTTAATCCTACCAAAGTTTCCGATTTCTAATAGGCTTTTCATCGAAAGCACTACAAACGATTGTTAGGTCTCCACCAACCCACAATAAGCACAGCCATTTTCCAGCAAAATATAGCATTCACAAAAAAACAGAAATAAAGATAAAAGGAATCACTAACCTTGACTTATCTTCATCAGATGACACTCATAGGACTTCATGTTACACAATAGATGCATGTTTTGTTTGATAAAGTTCATATTTAGATAAAAAAAATAGAGTTTACAGTGGCTATTTAGATTCATTAGATCCAAAAAAAAATCAAGTGATTTTTCATAGCCACATTATACACATGGAATTATAGATATACCTCTCATTAATACAACCGCTGTGTCAGATTTTTAAAAAACTTTACGGAAAAAGAAACGCAATGCAATAATCTGAGACAGCGCGCAAAAGTAAAAACACCACAGCGAAAAATAAACAAGAAATGACATGATAAATCAACCGTAAGGGAATATTTATCATCAGAAAGCACTCCAGCAATCCCAGGTCCAAAATAAATGTTTTTGTTCGAAAATGTCCGTTATTTATTTCCAAATACCTTCTTTTTTGTTAGCGCATTTGGTATACATATTCAAACGCTAATTCTGGTCAGTGTTAGATCGGACAAAAAACTCAGTGATATTACCGGTCGAAGAAACATTTCAAACTAAGTACAGAATCAATCATTCGGATGTTTTTAACATATAGCTTCAATAAAGTTCCAACCGGAGTATTCCTTCTAGTCTTCGTGAGCAATGGAACGAGGTAACTACCATGAGGAAAAAGCGCAATCACAAAATGGCTGCTTGATGGACATCTGATATATTCTGCTCTCATTCACTCCCACAACATAGAAGCCTCATTATAATTTATATTGATGGTTGACATCTAGTGGAACCCCTAGGCAGTGCAACATCATTCATATCTCAAGGGGATTTCAATGGGGACTCTGGTGAATACATACAAGCTCAGATTTCTGACTTCCTGTTTTGATTTCAACTCAGGATTTTGCCTGCCAATATGAGTTCTGTTATACTCACAGACATCATTCAAACAGTTTTAGAAACGTCAGTGTTTTCTATCCAATACTAATAATAATATGCTAATATTAACAACTATGACTGAGGAGGAGGCCATTTGAGATGGGCACCTTTCATCCATGCTACTCAATACTGCCCCTGCAGCCATAAAAAGTTCAATACAATTTTGGACAGAAGGGAAAACTGTTCCATTATTCATTGAGTTAGATGGCTCATTCATCACAAAACTCACTGATATTGCCAACTACTTAAAAAAACAATTTTTGGCAAGATTAGCAAACACATCCAAGTATAACTGGCCAAATGATGAAAGACAAGCATTGTCATTTTGAATTGTGTAAAGTGAGTGTGGAAGAGGTGACATAATCAGTCGATCAACAATTACTAGCCACTTGGGTCTGACCATTTTAGATGGAAAATTCCTGAGGATGATAGTGGACGATATTGCCACTCCCTATTTGCCATTTCTTCAATCTAAGTTTACAAAGTGTGTGCCCTCAGGCCTGGAGGGAATCAAAGTAATTCCGCTGCCCAAGAATGGTAAAGCACCCTTTTTCTGGCACAAATAGCTGACCAATCAGCCCCTTTAGTAAACTTTTTGTGTTTGACAAGATACAATGCTATTTTACAATAATAATTAGGAATTTTTATTTTATTTTTTTATTTCACCTTTATTTAACCAGGTAGGCTAGTTGAGAACAAGTTCTCATTTGCAACTGCGACCTGGCCAAGATAAAGCATAGCAGTGTGAACAGACAACACAGAGTTACACATGGAGTAAACAATTAGCAAGTCAATAACACAGTAGAAAAAAATGGGCAGTCTATATACAATGTGTGCAAAAGGCATGAGGAGGTAGGCGAATAATACAATTTTGCAGATTAACACTGGAGTGATAAATGATCAGATGGGCATGTACAGGTAGAGATATTGGTGTGCAAAGAGCAGAAAAGTAAATAAATAAAAACAGTATAAAAACAGTATGGGAATGAGGTAGGTGAAAAAGGGTGAGCTATTTACCTATAGACTATGTACAGCTGCAGCGATCGGTTAGCTGCTCGGATAGCTGATGTTTGAAGTTGGAGAGGAGATAAAAGTCTCCAACTTCAGCGATTTTGCAAGTCGTTCCAGTCACAGGCAGCAGAGTACTGGAACGAAGGCGGCCAAATGAGGTGTTGGCTTTAGGGATGATCAGTGAGATACACCTGCTGGAGCGCGTGCTACGGATGGGTGTTGCCATCGTGACCAGTGAACTGAGATAAGGCGGAGCTTTACCTGGCATGGACTTGTAGATGACCTGGAGCCAGTGGGTCTGGCGACGAATATGTAGTGAGGGCCAGCCGACTAGAGCATACAAGTCGCAGTGGTGGGTGGTATAAGGTGCTTTAGTGACAAAACGGATGGCACTGTGATAGACTGCATCCAGTTTGCTGAGTAGAGTGTTGGAAGCCATTTTGTAGATGACATCGCCGAAGTCGAGGATCGGTAGGATAGTCAGTTTTACTAGGGTAAGCTTGGCAGCGTGAGTGAAGGAGGCTTTGTTGCGGAATAGAAAGCCGACTCTGGATTTGATTTTTGATTGGAGATGTTTGATGTGAGTCTGGAAGGAGAGTTTGCAGTCTAGCCAGACACCTAGGTACTTATAGATGTCCACATATTCAAGGTTGGAACCATCCAGGGTGGTAATGCTAGTCGGGCATGCGGGTGCAGGCAGCGATCGGTTGAAAAGCATGCATTTGGTTTTACTCGCGTTTAAGAGCAGTTGGAGGCCACGGAAGGAGTGCTGTATGGCATTGAAGCTCGTTTGGAGGTTTGATAGCACAGTGTCCAATGACGGGCGAAAGTATATAGAATGGTGTCGTCTGCGTAGAGGTGGATCAGGGAATCGCCCGCAGCAAGAGCAACATCATTGATATATACAGAGAAAAGAGTCGGCCCGAGAATTGAAAGGGCATTCAACATGCACGGAATTGGCTAAGAGACATTGATTGTGAGCTGTTTTGTTAGACTTCAAGGCTTTTGACTTTGTCGATCATAGTATTCTGCTGGAAAAACGTATACATTATGGCTTTACACCCCCTGCTATGTTGTGGATCAAAGCTTACCTGTCTAACAGAACACAGAGGGTTTTCTTTATTGGTAGCTCCTCCAACATAATCCAGGAAGAATCAGGCATTCCCCTGGGCATCTGTCTTGGCCCCTTACTTTTTTCAATCTTTACTAATGACCTGACATTGGCTCTGAGTAAAGCCTGTGTGTCTATGTATGCAGATGACTCAACACTATACACATCCGCTACCACAGCAAATTAAATCACTGCAACACTTAAAGTGCTGCAGCCAGTTTCAGAATGGGTGGCAAGAAATAAGTTAGTCCTAATTATTTCACAATCTAAAAGCATTGTATTTGGGACAAATGATTCACTAAGCCTTAAACTTCAACTAAATCTTGTAATGAATGATGTGGAAATTGAGCAAGTTGAGGTGACTTAATTGCTTGGGGTAACCCTGGATTGTAAACTGTTATGATCAAAACCTTTTGATGCAACAGTAGTTAAGATGGGGTGAGGTCTGTCCATAATAAAGCACTACTTTACCTTTTTAACAACAATATCAACAAGGCAGATCCCACAGGCCCTAGTTTTGCACCTGGACTACTGCCTAGTCATGTGGTCACGTCCAGCAAAGAGGGACTTGGGAATATTAAAACTGGCTCATAACAGGGCAGCACGGCTTGCCCTTAAATGTACACGTAGAGCTAACATGAATAATATGCATGTCAATCTCTCATGGCTCAAAGTAGAGGAGAGATTGTCATCACTATTTGTTTTTGTAAAAAGTATTGACACGGTGAAAGCACGAGCTGTTTGTTTGAAGTACTAGCACACAGCTCGGACACCCATGCATACCCACAAGACATGCAACCAGAGGTCTCTTCACAGTCCCCAAGTCCAGAACAGACTATGGGAGGCGCACAGTACATGGAACTCTAGTCCACATCAAGTAACTCACGCAAGCAGTAAAATCATATTTAAATAAATAAATACACCTTATGGAACAGCGAGGACTGTGAAGTCTCTCTCTCTCACACACGCACTTATTCAAACACACATAACATACACAGTATACACACACGTACACCTGGACTGTGTGTTGTAGTGCCGGAGGGCACGCACTTAATGTTTAAAAAATGAATTATAATGTATATTACTGCCTTCATTTTGGCTGGACCCCAGGAAGAGTAATGGGGATCCATAATATATAAAAATATCCTAGACATTTCCACTTCACAATAACCACACTTGCAGTTAACCGGTGCAGCACCAGCAGGGAAGAAATTTGACGAACTGACTTGTTGGAAAGGTGGCATCCTATGACGGTACCATGTTTAAAGTCACTGAGTTCTTCAGTAAGGCCATTCTACTGGAGAGTCCATTGCTGTGTTGATAAAAAAAAAAAAAAAACATTTATACAACTGTTAGCAACGGTGTGGCTGAAATAGTTCATTTGTGGGATTTCTCTCCTTAATGCTTTTGAGCCAATCAGTTGTGTTTTGACAAGCTATGGGTGGTATACAGAAGATAGCCCTATTTGGTAAAGAGCAAGTCCATATTATGGCAAGAACAGCTCAAATAAGCAAAAGAAATGATAGTCCATCATTACTTTAAGGCATGAAGGTCAGTCAATCTGGAA
Organism: Oncorhynchus keta; assembly: GCF_023373465.1. Classification (NCBI taxonomy): domain Eukaryota; kingdom Metazoa; phylum Chordata; class Actinopteri; order Salmoniformes; family Salmonidae; genus Oncorhynchus; species Oncorhynchus keta. Next base: position 10,627,580 of record NC_068442.1, on the reverse strand, counting down.
AATTATAAGAACTTTGAATGTTTCTTCAAGTGCAGTTGCAAAAACCATCAAGCGCTATGATGAAACTGGCTCTCATGAGGACCGCCACAGGAAAGGAAGACCTGGAGTTACCTCTGCTGCAGAAGATAAGTTCATTAGAACCTCAGATTGCACCCCAAATAAATGCTTAGAGTTCAAGTAACAGGCACATCTCAACATCAACTGTTCAGAGGAGACTGCATGAATCAGGCCTTCATGTTTCTTTGCAGCAATTCAACCAACTACTAAAGGACACCAATAATAAGAAGAGACTTGCTTGGGCCAAGAAACACGAGCAATGGACATAAGACCTGGTGGAAATCTGTCCTTTGGTCTGATGAGTCCAAATTTTAGATGTTTGATTCCAACCGCTGTGTCTTTGCTGTGTTATTCTGCAGCAATACGCCATTCCATCTGGTTTGCACTTTTTGGGACTATCATTTGTTTTTCAACAGGACAATGACCCAACACACCTCCGGGCCGTGTAAGGGCTATTTGACCAAGAAGGAGAGTGATGGAGTACTGCATCAGATGACCTGGCCTCCACAATCACCCGACCTCAACCCAATTGAGATGGTTTGGGATGAGTTGGACCACAGTGTGAAGGAAAAGCTGCCAACAAATGCTCAGCATATGTGGGAACTCCTTCAGGACTGTTGGAAAAGCATTCCAGGTGAAGCTGGTTGAGAGAATGCCCTAGAGTGTTGAAAACTGTCATCAAGGCAAAGGGTGGCTACTTTTGAGTAATCTAAAATATTATTTGTTATTCAAATATTATGACCTCAAAATATTTCTTTTTTAATACATTTTTGGTTACTACATGATTCCATGTGTTAATTCATAGTTTATGTCTTCACTATTATTCTAATAATGTTGAAAATTGTAAAAATAAAGAAAAACCCTTGAATGAGTACGTGTCCAAACCTTTGAATGGTATGAAAGATGCCCAGGATCCCTGCTCATCTGCATGAACGTGCCTCAGGCGTGCTGCAATGAGGCATGACCACTTTTGTGTGCTAATTTTCCCTTTTTATGGGTAACTGGCAAATGGGGGGTGTTGTAAGACCATAGGGGCTGTTTGCATTTCAAATTAGGGAGGTGTAACCGACTTAACTGACTGTAGATGTCAAACTAATTGTCCCAACAACAAAAAAATTGAGGTTGGCGGCAGAATGAACAGCTGACTGAAGATGGGACGGCCGGGTATTCGTGCGGTTGAGTCCATTTCTGCAGTAACATGGACTCTTAAAGGTGCTACACATAGGATTTTTGCATTGTAATTTGTAATTTTACCTACCTGCCAATTTGCTCTGTCATTTCCTGGTTGTAAAATTCTACACTGTTAGCTCAATTTCATTTTACGCTGTGAAATATATTTTCAGTAACAAATATAATTTTTGAAGCTGTTGGAACAAAACTGAAAGTAAAGGCTCAAGGCTTGCTAGTAACAGATGACATTCATGTACAGACTCTGGAACTCACTTGGATTATACCTTTTGATTATAGTGGTAGAAATACATGGTTATAACATCTATAGAAGACACAGAAATGCCAACCGGTGTAGTGTTGCTGTCTATGTTTAGAGCTACATTCCAGTAAAGCTTAGAGAGGATCTCATGTCAATTACCGTTGAAGTAATATGGCTACAGGTTCACCTGCCTCACCAAATGCCCATTCTTGTGAAGAGCTGCTATTTAAAAACAAATGTATTTCACCTTTATTTAACCAGGTAGGCAAGTTGGGAACAAGTTCTCATTTACAATTGCGATCAGGCCAAGATAAAGCAAAGCAGTTCGACACATACAACAACACACATGGAGTAAAACAAACACATACAATCAATAATACAGTAGAAAAAATAAGTCTATGATGTGAGCAATTGAGGTGAGATAAGGGAGGTAAAGGCAAAAAAAAGGCCATGGTGGCGAAGTAAATGCAATATAGCAAGTAAAACACGGGTAGATTTGCAGTGGAAGAATGTGCGAAGTAGAAATAGAAATAATGGGGAGCAAAATAAATAAATAAATACAGTAGGGAAGAGAGTTGTTTGGGCTAAAATATAGATGGGCTATGTACAGGTGCAGTAATCTGTGAGCTGTTCTGACAGCTGGTGTAAAGCTAGTGAGGGAGATGTGTTTCCAGTTTGAGAGATTTTTGTAGTTCGCTCCAGTCATTGGCAGAGGAGAACTGGAAGGAGAGGCGGCCAAAGGAAGAATTGGTTTTGGGGGTGACCAGAGAGATATACCCGCTGGAGCGCGCGCTACAGGTGGGGGCTGCTATGGTGACCAGCGAGCTGAGATAAGGGGGGACATTACCTAGCAGGGTCTTGTAGATGACCTGGAGCCAGTGGGTTTGATGAGGAGTATGAAGCGAGGGCCAGCCAACGAGAGCGTACAGGTCGCAGTGGTGGGTAGTATATGGGGCTTTGGTGACAAAATGGATGGCACTGTGATAGACTGCATCCAATTTATTGAGTAGGGTATTGATGGCTATTTTGTAAATGACGTCGTCGAGGATCGGTAGGATGGTCCGTTTTACAAGAGTATGTTTGGCAGCATGAGTGAAGGAGGCTTTGTTGCACAATAGGAAGCCAAGTCTAGATTTAACTTGGGATTGGAGATGTTTGATGTGAGTCTGGAAGGAGAGTTTACAGTAACCAGACACCTAGGTATTTGTAGTTGTCCACATATTCTAAGACAACTGTCCAGAGTAGTAATGTTGGACGGGCGGGCAGGTGCAGGCAGCGATCAGTTAAAGAGCATGCATTTAGTTTTACTTGTATTTAAGAGCAATTGGAGGCCACGGATGGAGAGTTGTATGGCATTGAAGCTCGTCTGGAGGGTTGTTAACACAGAGTCCAAAGAAGGGCCAGAAGTATACAGAATGGTGTCGTCTGCGTAGAGGTGGATCAGAGACTCACCAGCAGCAAGAGCGACATCATTGATGTATACAGAGAAGAGAGTCGGTCCAAGAATTGAACCCTGTGGCACCCCCATAGACTGCCAGAGGCCCGGACAACAGGCCCTCCGATTTGACACACTGAACTCTATCAGAGAAATAGTTGGTGAACCAGGTGGAGGCAATCATTTTAGAAACCAAGGCTATCGAGTCTGCCGATGAGGATGTGGTGATTGACAGAGTCGAAAGCTTTGGCCAGGTCAATGAATACGGCTGCATAGTATTGTTTCTTATCGATGGCGGTTAAGATACCGTTTAGGACCTTGAGCGTGGCTAAGGTGCACCCATGACCAGCTCTGAAACCAGATTGCATAGCGGAGAAGGTATGGTGGGATTCGAAATGGTCGGTAATCTGTTTGTTGACTTGGCTTTCGAAGACCTTAGAAAGGCAGGGTAGGATATAGGTCTGTAGCAGTTTGGGTCAAGAGTGTCCCCCCCTTTGAAGAGGGGGATGACCGCAGCTGCTTTCCAATCTTTGGGAATCTCAGACGTCACGAAAGAGAGGTTGAACAGGCTAGTAATAGGGGTTGCAACAATTTCGGCAGATCATTTTAGAAAGAAAGGGTCCAGATTGTCTAGCTATACCTGTTCCTGGTTCTAAATTTCTTGAATGGGGCATGCTTATTTAAGATGGTGAGGAAGGCTTTTTTTTTTTAAATAACCAGGCATCCTCTACTGACGGGATGAGGTCAGTCCTTCCAGGATACCCCGGCCAGGTCGATTAGAAAGGCCTGCTCGCTGAAGTGTTTCAGGGAGCGTTTGACAGTGATGAGTGGAGGTTGTTTGACCTCTGACCCATTACGGATGCAGGCAATGAGGCAGTGATTGCTGAGATCTTGGTTGAAAACAGCACAAGTGTATTTAGAGGGCAAGTTGGTTAGGATGATAATTTTGAGGGTGCCCGTGTTTACGGCTTTGGGGTGGTACCTGGTAGGTTCATTGATAATTTGTGTGAGAATTGAGGGCATCAAGCTTAGATTGTAGGATGGCTGGGGTGTTAAGCATGTTCCAGTTTAGGTCGCCTAGCAGCACAAGCTCTGAAGATAGATGGGGGGCAATCAGTTCACATATGGTGTCCAGAGCACAGCTGGGGGCAGAGGGTGGTCTATAGCAGGTGGCAACAGTGAGAGACTTGTTTTCAGAGAGGTGGATTTTTATAAGTAGAAGTTCAAATTGTTTGGGTACAGACCTGGATAGTAGGACAGAACTCTGCAGGCTATCTCTATATGCATATCCTATATTCTTGGACTGAGTAGCATACAGTTTAATTTGGGCATGCTTTTCATCCAAAATTCTGAATGCTGCCCCCTACCCAAGTGAAGTTAAAGAAGAATCCAAATCCATCGGATGTAGTGATCACAATATGGTAGCCAAAGGCTGGGCCTAATGTTGTGTATGAGGTCCTACAACTGGTTTTGTAGTGATTCCTATGATGATGTTACAAGTATTTTCTACACTTGACATATTTGACATTTCTTACTCCATTTACTAATTAACATGCACCCATTTAGACAATGGCTGTAAAAACGGTTAAATCCTCATGAGTTGATGAGGAATTGAAACATTTTATGGTTAAGAGGGATGAGGAAAAAGGAGTGATAAATAAGTATGGCTGCATAACTGATTGGCAAACCTATTGCAAATTGAGAAATAATGTGACTAAACAGAACAAAAAAGAAGAAGAAACTATACTGTAAAACAAAGATGGAAAGATAGTTGAAGTCGTAAGTTTACAGTAAATGCACAGTAAAATCCCAGTAAAAATTCCCTGTTTTAGGTTAGTTAGGATCACCACTTTATTTTAAGAATGTGATATGTCAGAATAATAGAGAGAATGATTTATTTCAGCTTTTATTTCTTTCATCACATTCCCAGTGGGTTAGAAGTTTACATACACTCAATTGGTATTTGGTAGCGTTGCCTTTAAATTGTTTAACTTGGGTCAAACGTTTCAGGTAGCCTTCCACAAGCTTCCCACAATAAGTTGGGTGATTTTTGGCCCATTCCTCCTGATAGAGCTGGTGTTACTGAGTCAGGTTTGTAGGCCTCCTTGCTCACACACACTTTTTCAGTTCTGCCCACAAATTTTCTATAGGATTGAGGTCAGGGCTTTGTGATGGCCACTAATACCTTGACTTTGTTGTCCTTAAGCCATTTTGCCACAACTTTAAATATGCTTGGGGTCGTGGTGGAGTGGTAATGAATCCAACATAAGTGTATGTAAACTTCCAACTTCAACTGTATATAAAGACTGATTAAAAATCTTTGGAGCACCTCAAAACCTGTTATGGCTGCAATCCCGATACCGGGATCGATAGGACAAACTACCAGTGAAAATAGAGGGCGCCAAATTCAAACCACAGAAATCTCATAATTACAATTCCTAAAACATACATGTGTTTTATATCATTTAAAGCTATTCTTGTTGTTAATCCTACCAAAGTTTCCGATTTCTAATAGGCTTTTCATCGAAAGCACTACAAACGATTGTTAGGTCTCCACCAACCCACAATAAGCACAGCCATTTTCCAGCAAAATATAGCATTCACAAAAAAACAGAAATAAAGATAAAAGGAATCACTAACCTTGACTTATCTTCATCAGATGACACTCATAGGACTTCATGTTACACAATAGATGCATGTTTTGTTTGATAAAGTTCATATTTAGATAAAAAAAATAGAGTTTACAGTGGCTATTTAGATTCATTAGATCCAAAAAAAAATCAAGTGATTTTTCATAGCCACATTATACACATGGAATTATAGATATACCTCTCATTAATACAACCGCTGTGTCAGATTTTTAAAAAACTTTACGGAAAAAGAAACGCAATGCAATAATCTGAGACGGCGCGCAAAAGTAAAAACACCACAGCGCGAAAAATAAACAAGAAATGACATGTAGATCAACCGTAAGGGAATATTTATCATCAGAAAGCACTCCAGCAATCCCAGGTCCAAAATAAATGTTTTTGTTCGAAAATGTCCGTTATTTATTTCCAAATACCTTCTTTTGTTAGCGCATTTGGTATACATATTCAAACGCTAATTCTGGTCAGTGTTAGATCGGACAAAAAACTCAGTGATATTACCGGTCGAAGAAACATTTCAAACTAAGTACAGAATCAATCATTCGGATGTTTTTAACATATAGCTTCAATAAAGTTCCAACCGGAGTATTCCTTCTCGTCTTCGTGAGCAATGGAACGCAGGTAACTACCATGAGGAAAAAGCGCAATCACAAAATGGCTGCTTGATGGACATCTGATATATTCTGCTCTCATTCACTCCCACAACATAGAGGCCTCATTATAATTTATATTGATGGTTGACATCTAGTGGAACCCCTAGGCAGTGCAACATCATTCATATCTCAAGGGGATTTCAATGGGGACTCTGGTGAATACATACAAGCTCAGATTTCTGACTTCCTGTTTTGATTTCAACTCAGGATTTTGCCTGCCAATATGAGTTCTGTTATACTCACAGACATCATTCAAACAGTTTTAGAAACGTCAGTGTTTTCTATCCAATACTAATAATAATATGCTAATATTAACAACTATGACTGAGGAGGAGGCCATTTGAGATGGGCACCTTTCATCCATGCTACTCAATACTGCCCCTGCAGCCATAAAAAGTTCAATACAATTTTGGACAGAAGGGAAAACTGTTCCATTATTCATTGAGTTAGATGGCTCATTCATCACAAAACTCACTGATATTGCCAACTACTTAAAAAAACAATTGTTGGCAAGATTAGCAAACACATCCAAGTATAACTGGCCAAATGATGAAAGACAAGCATTGTCATTTTGAATTGTGTAAAGTGAGTGTGGAAGAGGTGACATAATCAGTCGATCAACAATTACTAGCCACTTGGGTCTGACCATTTTAGATGGAAAATTCCTGAGGATGATAGTGGACGATATTGCCACTCCTATTTGCCATTTCTTCAATCTAAGTTTACAAAGTGTGTGCCCTCAGGCCTGGAGGGAATCAAAAGTAATTCCGCTGCCCAAGAATGGTAAAGCACCCTTTTTCTGGCACAAATAGCTGACCAATCAGCCCCTTTAGTAAACTTTTTGTGTTTGACAAGATACAATGCTATTTTACAATAATAATTAGGGAATTTTTATTTTATTTTTTTATTTCACCTTTATTTAACCAGGTAGGCTAGTTGAGAACAAGTTCTCATTTGCAACTGCGACCTGGCCAAGATAAAGCATAGCAGTGTGAACAGACAACACAGAGTTACACATGGAGTAAACAATTAGCAAGTCAATAACACAGTAGAAAAAATGGGCAGTCTATATACAATGTGTGCAAAAGGCATGAGGAGGTAGGCGAATAATACAATTTTGCAGATTAACACTGGAGTGATAAATGATCAGATGGGCATGTACAGGTAGAGATATTGGTGTGCAAAAGAGCAGAAAAGTAAATAAATAAAAACAGTATAAAAACAGTATGGGAATGAGGTAGGTGAAAAAGGGTGAGCTATTTACCTATAGACTATGTACAGCTGCAGCGATCGGTTAGCTGCTCGGATAGCTGATGTTTGAAGTTGGAGAGGGAGATAAAAGTCTCCAACTTCAGCGATTTTTGCAATTCGTTCCAGTCACAGGCAGCAGAGTACTGGAACGAAAGGCGGCCAAATGAGGTGTTGGCTTTAGGGATGATCAGTGAGATACACCTGCTGGAGCGCGTGCTACGGATGGGTGTTGCCATCGTGACCAGTGAACTGAGATAAGGCGGAGCTTTACCTGGCATGGACTTGTAGATGACCTGGAGCCAGTGGGTCTGGCGACGAATATGTAGTGAGGGCCAGCCGACTAGAGCATACAAGTCGCAGTGGTGGGTGGTATAAGGTGCTTTAGTGACAAAACGGATGGCACTGTGATAGACTGCATCCAGTTTGCTGAGTAGAGTGTTGGAAGCCATTTTGTAGATGACATCGCCGAAGTCGAGGATCGGTAGGATAGTCAGTTTTACTAGGGTAAGCTTGGCAGCGTGAGTGAAGGAGGCTTTGTTGCGGAATAGAAAGCCGACTCTGGATTTGATTTTTGATTGGAGATGTTTGATGTGAGTCTGGAAGGAGAGTTTGCAGTCTAGCCAGACACCTAGGTACTTATAGATGTCCACATATTCAAGGTTGGAACCATCCAGGGTGGTAATGCTAGTCGGGCATGCGGGTGCAGGCAGCGATCGGTTGAAAAGCATGCATTTGGTTTTACTCGCGTTTAAGAGCAGTTGGAGGCCACGGAAGGAGTGCTGTATGGCATTGAAGCTCGTTTGGAGGTTTGATAGCACAGTGTCCAATGACGGGCCGAAAGTATATAGAATGGTGTCGTCTGCGTAGAGGTGGATCAGGGAATCGCCCGCAGCAAGAGCAACATCATTGATATATACAGAGAAAAGAGTCGGCCCGAGAATTGAAAGGGCATTCAACATGCACGGAATTGGCTAAGAGACATTGATTGTGAGCTGTTTTGTTAGACTTCAAGGCTTTTGACTTTGTCGATCATAGTATTCTGCTGGAAAAACGTATACATTATGGCTTTACACCCCCTGCTATGTTGTGGATCAAAGCTTACCTGTCTAACAGAACACAGAGGGTTTTCTTTATTGGTAGCTCCTCCAACATAATCCAGGAAGAATCAGGCATTCCCCTGGGCATCTGTCTTGGCCCCTTACTTTTTTCAATCTTTACTAATGACCTGACATTGGCTCTGAGTAAAGCCTGTGTGTCTATGTATGCAGATGACTCAACACTATACACATCCGCTACCACAGCAAATTAAATCACTGCAACACTTAAAGTGCTGCAGCCAGTTTCAGAATGGGTGGCAAGAAATAAGTTAGTCCTAATTATTTCACAATCTAAAAGCATTGTATTTGGGACAAATGATTCACTAAGCCTTAAACTTCAACTAAATCTTGTAATGAATGATGTGGAAATTGAGCAAGTTGAGGTGACTTAATTGCTTGGGGTAACCCTGGATTGTAAACTGTTATGATCAAAACCTTTTGATGCAACAGTAGTTAAGATGGGGTGAGGTCTGTCCATAATAAAGCACTACTTTACCTTTTTAACAACAATATCAACAAGGCAGATCCCACAGGCCCTAGTTTTGCACCTGGACTACTGCCTAGTCATGTGGTCACGTCCAGCAAAGAGGGACTTGGGAATATTAAAACTGGCTCATAACAGGGCAGCACGGCTTGCCCTTAAATGTACACGTAGAGCTAACATGAATAATATGCATGTCAATCTCTCATGGCTCAAAGTAGAGGAGAGATTGTCATCACTATTTGTTTTGTAAAAAGTATTGACACGGTGAAAGCACGAGCTGTTTGTTTGAAGTACTAGCACACAGCTCGGACACCCATGCATACCCCACAAGACATGCAACCAGAGGTCTCTTCACAGTCCCCAAGTCCAGAACAGACTATGGGAGGCGCACAGTACATGGAACTCTAGTCCACATCAAGTAACTCACGCAAGCAGTAAAATCATATTTAAATAAATAAATACACCTTATGGAACAGCGAGGACTGTGAAGTCTCTCTCTCTCTCACACACGCACTTATTCAAACACACATAACATACACAGTATACACACACGTACACCTGGACTGTGTGTTGTAGTGCCGGAGGGCACGCACTTAATGTTTAAAAAATGAATTATAATGTATATTACTGCCTTCATTTTGGCTGGACCCCAGGAAGAGTAATGGGGATCCATAATATATAAAAATATCCTAGACATTTCCACTTCACAATAACCACACTTGCAGTTAACCGGTGCAGCACCAGCAGGGAAGAAATTTGACGAACTGACTTGTTGGAAAGGTGGCATCCTATGACGGTACCATGTTTAAAGTCACTGAGTTCTTCAGTAAGGCCATTCTACTGGAGAGTCCATTGCTGTGTTGATAAAAAAAAAAAAAACATTTATACAACTGTTAGCAACGGTGTGGCTGAAATAGTTCATTTGTGGGATTTCTCTCCTTCTTAATGCTTTTGAGCCAATCAGTTGTGTTTTGACAAGCTATGGGTGGTATACAGAAGATAGCCCTATTTGGTAAAAGAGCAAGTCCATATTATGGCAAGAACAGCTCAAATAAGCAAAGAGAAATGATAGTCCATCATTACTTTAAGGCATGAAGGTCAGTCAATCTGGAAAATTATAAGAACTTTGAATGTTTCTTCAAGTGCAGTTGCAAAAACCATCAAGCGCTATGATGAAACTGGCTCTCATGAGGACCGCCACAGGAAAGGAAGACCTGGAGTTACCTCTGCTGCAGAAGATAAGTTCATTAGAACCTCAGATTGCACCCCAAATAAATGCTTAGAGTTCAAGTAACAGGCACATCTCAACATCAACTGTTCAGAGGAGACTGCATGAATCAGGCCTTCATGTTTCTTTGCAGCAATTCAACCAACTACTAAAGGACACCAATAATAAGAAGAGACTTGCTTGGGCCAAGAAACACGAGCAATGGACATAAGACCTGGTGGAAATCTGTCCTTTGGTCTGATGAGTCCAAATTTTAGATGTTTGATTCCAACCGCTGTGTCTTTGCTGTGTTATTCTGCAGCAATACGCCATTCCATCTGGTTTGCACTTTTTGGGACTATCATTTGTTTTTCAACAGGACAATGACCCAACACACCTCCGGGCCGTGTAAGGGCTATTTGACCAAGAAGGAGAGTGATGGAGTACTGCATCAGATGACCTGGCCTCCACAATCACCCGACCTCAACCCAATTGAGATGGTTTGGGATGAGTTGGACCACAGTGTGAAGGAAAAGCTGCCAACAAATGCTCAGCATATGTGGGAACTCCTTCAGGACTGTTGGAAAAGCATTCCAGGTGAAGCTGGTTGAGAGAATGCCCTAGAGTGTTGAAAACTGTCATCAAGGCAAAGGGTGGCTACTTTTGAGTAATCTAAAATATTATTTGTTATTCAAATATTATGACCTCAAAAATATTTGTTTTTAATACATTTTTGGTTACTACATGATTCCATGTGTTAATTCATAGTTTTGATGTCTTCACTATTATTCTAATAATGTTGAAAATTGTAAAAAATAAAGAAAAACCCTTGAATGAGTACGTGTCCAAACCTTTGAATGGTATGAAAGATGCCCAGGATCCCTGCTCATCTGCATGAACGTGCCTCAGGCGTGCTGCAATGAGGCATGACCACTTTTGTGTGCTAATTTTCCCTTTTTATGGGTAACTGGCAAATGGGGGGTGTTGTAAGACCATAGGGGCTGTTTGCATTTCAAATTAGGGAGGTGTAACCGACTTAACTGACTGTAGATGTCAAACTAATTGTCCCAACAACAAAAAAATTGAGGTTGGCGGCAGAATGAACAGCTGACTGAAGATGGGACGGCCGGGTATTCGTGCGGTTGAGTCCATTTCTGCAGTAACATGGACTCTTAAAGGTGCTACACATAGGATTTTTTTGCATTGTAATTTGTAATTTTACCTACCTGCCAATTTGCTCTGTCATTTCCTGGTTGTAAAAATTCTACACTGTTAGCTCAATTTCATTTTACGCTGTGAAATATATTTTCAGTAACAAATATAATTTTTGAAGCTGTTGGAACAAAACTGAAAGTAAAAGGCTCAAGGCTTGCTAGTAACAGATGACATTCATGTACAGACTCTGGAACTCACTTGGATTATACCTTTTGATTATAGTGGTAGAAATACATGGTTATAACATCTATAGAAGACACAGAAATGCCAACCGGTGTAGTGTTGCTGTCTATGTTTAGAGCTACATTCCAGTAAAGCTTAGAGAGGATCTCATGTCAATTACCGTTGAAGTAATATGGCTACAGGTTCACCTGCCTCACCAAATGCCCATTCTTGTGAAGAGCTGCTATTTAAAAACAAATGTATTTCACCTTTATTTAACCAGGTAGGCAAGTTGGGAACAAGTTCTCATTTACAATTGCGATCAGGCCAAGATAAAGCAAAGCAGTTCGACACATACAACAACACACATGGAGTAAAACAAACATACAATCAATAATACAGTAGAAAAAATAAGTCTATGATGTGAGCAATTGAGGTGAGATAAGGGAGGTAAAGGCAAAAAAAAAGGCCATGGTGGCGAAGTAAATGCAATATAGCAAGTAAAACACGGGTAGATTTGCAGTGGAAGAATGTGCAAAGTAGAAATAGAAATAATGGGGAGCAAAATAAATAAATACAGTAGGGGAAGAGAGTTGTTTGGGCTAAAATATAGATGGGCTATGTACAGGTGCAGTAATCTGTGAGCTGTTCTGACAGCTGGTGTAAAGCTAGTGAGGGAGATGTGTTTCCAGTTTGAGAGATTTTTGTAGTTCGCTCCAGTCATTGGCAGAGGAGAACTGGAAGGAGAGGCGGCCAAAGGAAGAATTGGTTTTGGGGGTGACCAGAGAGAGATACCCGCTGGAGCGCGCGCTACAGGTGGGGGCTGCTATGGTGACCAGCGAGCTGAGATAAGGGGGGACATTACCTAGCAGGGTCTTGTAGATGACCTGGAGCCAGTGGGTTTGATGAGGAGTATGAAGCGAGGGCCAGCCAACGAGAGCGTACAGGTCGCAGTGGTGGGTAGTATATGGGGCTTTGGTGACAAAATGGATGGCACTGTGTTAGACTGCATCCAATTTATTGAGTAGGGTATTGATGGCTATTTTGTAAATGACGTCGTCGAGGATCGGTAGGATGGTCCGTTTTACAAGAGTATGTTTGGCAGCATGAGTGAAGGAGGCTTTGTTGCACAATAGGAAGCCAAGTCTAGATTTAACTTGGGATTGGAGATGTTTGATGTGAGTCTGGAAGGAGAGTTTACAGTCTAACCAGACACCTAGGTATTTGTAGTTGTCCACATATTCTAAGACAACTGTCCAGAGTAGTAATGTTGGACGGGCGGGCAGGTGCAGGCAGCGATCAGTTAAAGAGCATGCATTTAGTTTTACTTGTATTTAAGAGCAATTGAGGCCACGGATGGAGAGTTGTATGGCATTGAAGCTCGTCTGGAGGGTTGTTAACACAGAGTCCAAAGAAGGGCCAGAAGTATACAGAATGGTGTCGTCTGCGTAGAGGTGGATCAGAGACTCACCAGCAGCAAGAGCGACATCATTGATGTATACAGAGAAGAGAGTCGGTCCAAGAATTGAACCCTGTGGCACCCCATAGACTGCCAGAGGCCCGGACAACAGGCCCTCCGATTTGACACACTGAACTCTATCAGAGAAATAGTTGGTGAACCAGGGGAGGCAATCATTTTAGAAACCAAGGCTATCGAGTCTGCCGCTGAGGATGTGGTGATTGACAGAGTCGAAAGCTTTGGCCAGGTCAATGAATATGGCTGCATAGTATTGTTTCTTATCGATGGCGGTTAAGATACCGTTTAGGACCTTGAGCGTGGCTAAGGTGCACCCATGACCAGCTCTGAAACCAGATTGCATAGCGGAGAAGGTATGGTGGGATTCGAAATGGTCGGTAATCTGTTTGTTGACTTGGCTTTCGAAGACCTTAGAAAGGCAGGGTAGGATATAGGTCTGTAGCAGTTTGGGTCAAGAGTGTCCCCCCCTTTGAAGAGGGGGATGACCGCAGCTGCTTTCCAATCTTTGGGAATCTCAGACGTCACGAAAGAGAGGTTGAACAGGCTATTAATAGGGGTTGCAACAATTTCGGCAGATCATTTTAGAAAGAAAGGGTCCAGATTGTCTAGCTATACCTGTTCCTGGTTCTAAATTTCTTGAATGGGGCATGCTTATTTAAGATGGTGAGGAAGGCATTTTTTTTTTAAATAACCAGGCATCCTCTACTGACGGGATGAGGTCAGTCCTTCCAGGATACCCCGGCCAGGTCGATTAGAAAGGCCTGCTCGCTGAAGTGTTTCAGGTAGCGTTTGACAGTGATCAGTGGAGGTTGTTTGACCGCTGACCCATTACGGATGCAGGCAATGAGGCAGTGATTGCTGAGATCTTGGTTGAAAACAGCACAAGTGTATTTAGAGGGCAAGTTGGTTAGGATGATAATTTTGAGGGTGCCCGTGTTTACGGCTTTGGGGTGGTACCTGGTAGGTTCATTGATAATTTGTGTGAGGATTGAGGGCATCAAGCTTAGATTGTAGGATGGCTGGGGTGTTAAGCATGTTCCAGTTTAGGTCGTCTAGCAGCACAAGCTCTGAAGATAGATGGGGGGCAATCAGTTCACATATGGTGTCCAGAGCACAGCTGGGGGCAGAGGGTGGTCTATAGCAGGTGGCAACAGTGAGAGACTTGTTTTCAGAGAGGTGGATTTTTATAAGTAGAAGTTCAAATTGTTTGGGTACAGACCTGGATAGTAGGACAGAACTCTGCAGGCTATCTCTATATGCATATCCTATATTCTTGGACTGAGTAGCATACAGTTTAATTTGGGCATGCTTTTCATCCAAAATTCTGAATGCTGCCCCCTACCCAAGTGAAGTTAAAGAAGAATCCAAATCCATCGGATGTAGTGATCACAATATGGTAGCCAAAGGCTGGGCCTAATGTTGTGTATGAGGTCCTACAACTGGTTTTGTAGTGATTCCTATGATGATGTTACAAGTATTTTCTACACTTGACATATTTGACATTTCTTACTCCATTTACTAATTAACATGCACCCATTTAGACAATGGCTGTAAAACGGTTAAATCCTCATGAGTTGATGAGGAATTGAAACATTTTATGGTTAAGAGGGATGAGGAAAAAGGAGTGATAAATAAGTATGGCTGCATAACTGATTGGCAAACCTATTGCAAATTGAGAAATAATGTGACTAAACAGAACAAAAAGAAGAAGAAACTATACTGTAAAACAAAGATGGAAAGATAGTTGAAGTCGTAAGTTTACAGTAAATTCACAGTAAAATCCCAGTAAAAATTCCCTGTTTTAGGTTAGTTAGGATCACCACTTTATTTTAAGAATGTGATATGTCAGAATAATAGAGAGAATGATTTATTTCAGCTTTTATTTCTTTCATCACATTCCCAGTGGGTTAGAAGTTTACATACACTCAATTGGTATTTGGTAGCGTTGCCTTTAAATTGTTTAACTTGGGTCAAACGTTTCAGGTAGCCTTCCACAAGCTTCCCACAATAAGTTGGGTGACTTTTGGCCCCTTCCTCCTGATAGAGCTGGTGTTACTGAGTCAGGTTTGTAGGCCTCCTTGCTCACACACACTTTTTCAGTTCTGCCCACAAATTTTCTATAGGATTGAGGTCAGGGCTTTGTGATGGCCACTAATACCTTGACTTTGTTGTCCTTAAGCCATTTTGCCACAACTTTAAATATGCTTGGGGTCGTTGTGGAGTGGTAATGAATCCAACATAAGTGTATGTAAACTTCCAACTTCAACTGTATATAAAGACTGATTAAAAAGCTTTGGAGCACCTCAAAACCTGTTATGGCTGCAATCCCGATACCGGGATCGATAGGACAAACTACCAGTGAAAATAGAGGGTGCCAAATTCAAACCACAGAAATCTCATAATTACAATTCCTAAAACATACATGTGTTTTATATCATTTTAAAGCTATTCTTGTTGTTAATCCCACCAAAGTTTCCGATTTCTAATAGGCTTTTCAGCGAAAGCACTACAAACGATTGTTAGGTCTCCACCAACCCACAATAAGCACAGCCATTTTCCAGCAAAATATAGCATTCACAAAAAACAGAAATAAAGATAAAAGGAATCACTAACCTTGACTTATCTTCATCAGATGACACTCATAGGACTTCATATTACACAATAGATGCATGTTTTGTTTGATAAAGTTCATATTTATATAAAAAAAATATTGAGTTTACAGTGGCTATTTAGATTCATTAGATCCCCAAAAAATCAAGTGATTTTTCATAGCCACATTATACACATGGAATTATAGATATACCTCTCATTAATACAACCGCTGTGTCAGATTTTTAAAAAACTTTACGGAAAAAGAAACGCAATGCAATAATCTGAGACGGCGCTCAAAAGTAAAAACACCACAGCGCGAAAAATAAACAAGAAATGACATGATAAATATTCCCTTACGGTTGATCTACATCAGAAAGCACTCCAGCAATCCCAGGTCCAAAATAAATGTTTTTGTTTGAAAATGTCCGTTATTTATTTCCAAATACCTTCTTTTGTTAGCGCATTTGGTATACATATTCAAACGCTAATTCTGGTCAGTGTTAAATCGGACAAAAAACTCAAAGGGTATATTACCGGTCGAAGAAACATTTCAAACTAAGTACAGAATCAATCATTCGGATGTTTTTAACATATAGCTTCAATAAAGTTCCAACCGGAGTATTCCTTCTCGTCTTCGTGAGCAATGGAACGCAGGTAACTACCATGAGGAAAAAGCGCAATCACAAAATGGCTGCTTGATGGACATCTGATATATTCTGCTCTCATTCACTCCCACAACAACATAGAAGCCTCATTATAATTTATATTGATGGTTGACATCTAGTGGAACCCCTAGGCAGTGCAACATCATTCATGTCTCAAGGGGATTTCAATGGGGACTCTGGTGAATACATACAAGCTCAGATTTCTGACTTCCTGTTTTGATTTCAACTCAGGATTTTGCCTGCCAATATGAGTTATTTTATACTCACAGACATCATTCAAACAGTTTTAGAAACGTCCGTGTTTTCTATCCAATACTAATAATAATATGCTAATATTAACAACTATGACTGAGGAGCAGGCCATTTGATATGGGCACCTTTCATCCATGCTACTCAATACTGCCCCTGCAGCCATAAAAAGTTAAATCAAATTTTGGACAGAAGGGAAAACTTCCATTATTCATTGAGTTAGATGGCTCATTCATCACAAAACCCACTGATATTGCCAACTACTTAAAAAAACAATTGTTGGCAAGATTAGCAAACACATCCAAGTATAACTGGCCAAATGATGAAAGACAAGCATTGTCATTTTGAATTATGTAAAGTGAGTGTGGAAGAGGTGACATAATCAGTCGATCAACAATTACTAGCCACTTGGGTCTGACAATTTAGATGGAAAATTCCTGAGGATGATAGTGGACGATATTGCCACTCCTATTTGCCATTTCTTCAATCTAAGTTTACAAAGTGTGTGCCCTCAGGCCTGGAGGGAATCGAAAGTAATTCCGCTACCCAAGAATGGTAAAGCACCCTTTTTCTGGCACAAATAGCTGACCAATCAGCCCCTTTACTAAACTTTTTGTGTTTGACAAGATACAATGCTATTTTACAGTAAATAATTAGGGAAGGGCATTCAACATGCACGGAATTGGCTGAGAGACATTGATTGTGAGCTGTTTTGTTAGACTTCAGTGCGGCTTTTGACTTTGTCGATCATAGCATTCTGCTGGAAAAACGTAAACATTATGGCTTTACACCCCCTGCTATGTTGTGGATCAAAGCTTACCTGTTTAACAGAACACAGAGGGTTTTCTTTATTGGTAGCTCCTCCAACATAATCCAGGAAGAATCAGGCATTCCCCTGGGCATCTGTCTTGGCCCCTTACTTTTTTCAATCTTTACTAATGACCTGACACTGGCTCTGAGTAAAGCCTGTGTGTCTATGTATGCAGATGACTCAACACTATACACATCCGCTACCACAGCAAATTAAATCACTGCAACACTTAAAGTGCTGCAGTCAGTTTCAGAATGGGTGGCAAGAAATAAGTTAGTCCTAATTATTTCAAAAACTAAAAGCATTGTATTTGGGACAAATGATTGACTAAGCCTTAAACTTCAACTAAATCTTGTAATGAATGATGTGGAAATTGAGCAAGTTGAGGTGACTTAATTGCTTGGGGTAACCCTGGATTGTAAACTGTTATGATCAAAACCTTTTGATGCAACAGTAGTTAAGATGGGGTGAGGTCTGTCCATAATAAAGCACTACTTTACCTTTTAACAACAATATCAACAAGGCAGATCCCACAGGCCCTAGTTTTGCACCTGGACTACTGCCTAGTCATGTGGTCACGTCCAGCAAAGAGGGACTTGGGAATATTAAAACTGGCTCATAACAGGGCAGCACGGCTTGCCCTTAAATGTACACGTAGAGCTAACATGAATAATATGCATGTCAATCTCTCATGGCTCAAAGTAGAGGAGAGATTGTCATCACTATTTGTTTTGTAAAAGTATTGACACGGTGAAAGCACGAGCTGTTTGTTTGAAGTACTAGCACACAGCTCGGACACCCATGCATACCCCACAAGACATGCAACCAGAGGTCTCTTCACAGTCCCCAAGTCCAGAACAGACTATGGGAGGCGCACAGTACATGGAACTCTAGTCCACATCAAGTAACTCACGCAAGCAGTAAAATCATATTTAAATAAATAAATACACCTTATGGAACAGCGAGGACTGTGAAGTCTCTCTCTCTCTCACACACGCACTTATTCAAACACACATAACATACACAGTATACACACACGCACACCTGGACTGTGTGTTGTAGTGCCGGAGGGCACGCACTTAATGTTTAAAAAATGAATTATAATGTATATTACTGCCTTCATTTTGGCTGGACCCCAGGAAGAGTAATGGGGATCCATAATATATAAAAATATCCTAGACATTTCCACTTCACAATAACCACACTTGCAGTTAACCGGTGCAGCACCAGCAGGGAAGAAATTTGACGAACTGACTTGTTGGAAAGGTGGCATCCTATGACGGTACCATGTTTAAAGTCACTGAGTTCTTCAGTAAGGCCATTCTACTGGAGAGTCCATTGCTGTGTTGATAAAAAAAAAAAAAAACATTTATACAACTGTTAGCAATGAGATAGCAAAAGCTCAGGTTGCCCAGCCCGGCGGTGATACAATCTTCGGCAAAATCATTCGCAAGGAGATTCCTGCAAAAATATTATTTGTGGGATTTCTCTCCTTCTTAATGCTTTTGAGCCAATCAGTTGTGTTTTGACAAGCTATGGGTGTTATACAGAAGATAGCCCTATTTGGTAAAAGAGCAAGTCCATATTATGGCAAGAACAGCTCAAATAAGCAAAGAGAAATGATAGTCCATCATTACTTTAAGGCATGAAGGTCAGTCAATCTGGAAAATTATAAGAACTTTGAATGTTTCTTCAAGTGCAGTTGCAAAAACCATCAAGCGCTATGATGAAACTGGCTCTCATGAGGACCGCCACAGGAAAGGAAGACCTGGAGTTACCTCTGCTGCAGAAGATAAGTTCATTAGAACCTCAGATTGCACCCCAAATAAATGCTTAGATTTCAAGTAACAGGCACATCTCAACATCAACTGTTCAGAGGAGACTGCATGAATCAGGCCTTCATGTTTCTTTGCAGCAATTCAACCAACTACTAAAGGACACCAATAATAAGAAGAGACTTGCTTGGGCCAAGAAACACGAGCAATGGACTTAAGACCCGGTGGAAATCTGTCCTTTGGTCTGATGAGTCCAAATTTTAGATGTTTGATTCCAACCGCTGTGTCTTTGCTGTGTTATTCTGCAGCAATACGCCATTCCATCTGGTTTGCACTTATTGGGACTATCATTTGTTTTTCAACAGGACAATGACCCAACACACCTCCGGGCCGTGTAAGGGCTATTTGACCAAGAAGGAGAGTGATGGAGTACTGCATCAGATGACCTGGCCTCCACAATCACCCGACCTCAACCCAATTGAGATGGTTTGGGATGAGTTGGACCACAGTGTGAAGGAAAAGCTGCCAACAAATGCTCAGCATATGTGGGAACTCCTTCAGGACTGTTGGAAAAGCATTCCAGGTGAAGCTGGTTGAGAGAATGCCCTAGAGTGTTGAAAACTGTCATCAAGGCAAAGGGTGGCTACTTTTGAGTAATCTAAAATATTATTTGTTATTCAAATATTATGACCTCAAAAATATTTGTTTTTAATACATTTTTGGTTACTACATGATTCCATGTGTTAATTCATAGTTTTGATGTCTTCACTATTATTCTAATAATGTTGAAAATTGTAAAAAATAAAGAAAAACCCTTGAATGAGTACGTGTCCAAACCTTTGAATGGTATGAAAGATGCCCAGGATCCCTGCTCATCTGCATGAACGTGCCTCAGGTGTGCTGCAATGAGGCATGAGGACTGCAGATGTGGCCATGGCAATACATTGCAATGTCCGTACTGTGAGACGCCTAAGACAGTGCTACAGGACGGACAGCTGATCGTCCTCGCAGTGGCAGACCATGTGTACAGACCACCTGCACAGGATCGGTACATCCGATCATCTCACCTGCGGGACAGGTACAGGGTAAAATAAGGCTGTAACGTATCAAAGTGTGGAAAAGTCCAGGGGTCTGAATACTTTCTGAATGCTGTGTGTGTTATAACCCAATAGGTCCCACTGTAATGCCGGCGCGTTTTGGACATCTAACCCCTTAGAAGTTTTGTGTTTTTTTTTATTTAAATTTTACCATTTGGATTGGTCTACTTCTTCTCTAGATATCAACCATTAGTCTGTTTCATTTAATGGGGGCTGAGCTAGAGCGGCGTTTGTGAGACACGGGCGGATCCCGAAGGGGCCTGGGCCGGGTTTTTTTTTTATTATACAAAAGCATCTGCAGAGTCCAAATAGTTTGTAGCTCAAACCATCTATGAAAAGCTGAGAATCTCATAACACACATGTTTTGCTCTATAAAGCTCACAAACCACACGAGTCGTTAGAAGGTAAGGGGTTCCCTCGACATAGAAGTAGGATATAGTGCCTATAACACTGTAATAAGCTCACATAGTTGCTGTCACAAACTCAACTCCACACAGTTGTTGTTGACTAGTTGAATATTAATTTCCCATTTAGCACATTTCTGTACTTACATAAATACATTTTTATCAGGATTTTGCTTTGGCGGTCCTTATTTTTTGTTGACATTTTTCAATATAACTCATGAATGCAATAGTTTATGTCCAATTGTTGTGTGTTATACTTCGACCTGGTTGTCCTGAAAATAAAATGGATAAGCAGTTCATTGTGAGGCTAAATATAAGGGAGATAAATGCAGATAAAGGAAAGTCTGGGTAGGTTTGGGAGGATTTTCATATTACTGCCCTAGCACACAAGGGGGTGCTAAAAAAGATTAGAAAGCCCATTGGGCCTCTATTACCAGAGTGTTAATTAAATTTGTACAAATTAATAGCAAAACCACATAGAAGCTGTTTGCTAACGAGCGAAAACAAACATAAACTAATTGCAAAGAGAGCTCAAAGTTAAGCATGGCTAATAGCTACCAAATGTCATTTTCAGTGAGTGTGGACATTTACAAGTGAACGAGAACAATTCTGCAAATTAACAAAGTTGTGATGCTGCTTTTCTGAAGGAACACTGCATATAACTACATTTTAATTTATTTTTTTTTACTTAAAAGAAATTGTTTTGAAAGTATTGGTATTGAAAAACCATACCGTGGCTTTTTCCAAATACCCGCCCAAGCCTAGTCTCGGGACTGATAGGGTTAATAGGAAATTACTAAAAGTTTATAAGGTTTTTGGAGTGATTCATGCTTAATCAAGCAGAATGTTCCCTTAATATTTGAGTCATTAGGTGAGACACAAATGTTCTGCTTCCCCTTTAAGGGACGGGCTGTTATTGTCGTAACTCAAATCAAATCAAATTTTATTTGTCACATACACATGGGTTACAGATGTTAATGCGAGTGTAGCGAAATGCTTGTGCTTCTAGTTCCGACAATGCAGTAATAATCAACGAGTAATCTAGCTAACAATTCCAAAACTACTACCTTATACACACAAGTGTAAAGGGATAAAGAATATGTACATAAAGATATATGAATGAGTGATGGTACAGAGCGGCATAGGCAAGATGCAGTAGATGGTATCGAGTACAGTATATACATATGAGATGAGTATGTAAACGAAGCAGTTGCCGTACCAGGCGGTGATACAGCCCGACAGGATGCTCTCGATTGTGCATCTGTAGAAGTTTGTGAGTGCTTTTGGCACTTGTCTGTGATGGGGAGAAAATCTCAGACTGCGAGGTCTCTTCCCTAGGAGCAGTCCTTTGCAGCAAACTCAAACATTGGAAAAACAACCTAGCGTGTGAACAAAACGATGTAACTGGCCAAGAACATAAGGATAAAGTCACCCTTCAGGAGCCTTTCTGGTCAATTCGATAACTTCTACATTGGTGCTTTGGATGGGGGGAAAAAATATCTCTGACCACCTGCCAACATGGCTGGTGAAATAGACATTCTTACCCACCAATCACAATCTACCTGTATTTGGCAGGTGTTAATTTCCCGCCCTGAACACCCACCAACGTGGCGGGTGAAATTGTCATCTTAACCGCCAATGCCAAAATCTACCAGAATTTAGCTGGTTCATTTTAGGCACTGTTTAGGTGGCTTTTCTTTTTCCATATTCTTTTTTTTGCCCCCTACTACTTTCAGATAAACCAAAAGCAGGTGAAAAGCAGCAGGCATGATCAATTTGTGGGATTTTGGTCTGTTTATGAAAGGGATTTAAAAATGACTCTCCCCTTTGTCTCACTGTCCTCTGACCATGTATCTCCAACTTGGATTCTGGTGAGCTACTGGTTGTGCAGGCTTCTGTTCCAGCCTAGCACTAATATACTTTTTAAAAGCAATCAACTAAACACAGTCTGGACAACGATTATATGAATCAAGTGTCAGTACTGGGATGAAACAAAGGCCTACACGCAGCAGCTCTACAGAATCTGAGTTGGAGTTCCCTGTGCCTCTACCATGTGTCTGACTCTGAGTGACTGTTGGCAGGTACTGAATGGACAGAAGAAGTATCAGATCCGTCTCAAGAGCTCAGCAGGACCCATTGAGGTTCTTCTAGTAAACAAGGACCCGTCCAGCCCGTCTCCAGTGGTATTGCCCGTCCCCCCACCAGAGGACATGCTCCAGAGCCTGACAGTGCCTGCTGCTGCAAACCCAAAACCAGCACCTGCTGCCTCCTCCCAGCCCAACCAGCCTCTGACCCCCTCCTCCAACCCCAGTTCTGCCACACTCTCACCTGCTTCCACAGCTACTACCAACCAGGCAGTCACCACCGCAGGTATGATTTGGTCTGAAAAAGGGCAGACTTCTTACTGTATGCTTGTCTTTATCTGAGCATTGGAAGGACAGCAAAATGTAATAATCATATCATTGTCCTACTTTTACAGTGTCTAGCAAAAACGTCAGCACACTGACTGTTTCCACACCCACTACAAACACAACTGCCCAACCGACAACTCTGTTGGACACCCAGCTTCTCCAGTCCTCTGCCTCATTGGATGGCTTCTCTTCCTCATCTTCAGCAATCTTTGGACCAATCAAGACTGACCCCTCAGAACGTAACTGTCACCTGCTGTTTCCTTAAGAGCATAATGCTTCTCTATCCTGGTACAAAATCATACAAGGGGGACACCACAGAACTACAAAATATACATCAAATTCTAGGTTTATTTAGGGAGTGTGTGCACTCTTTATCAATCCTTTTCTGACGTTATTGAGTGAGTGACTGTTTTTTGTCTTCTGTTTGTAGTGCTGGATTTCCCCAAAGAACTTTCTGATATGTTTGACCCAAGTAAAGGTAAAGATCACCTCCACAAATGATGAAATCTATTGGGAGTTATTTTTCTATGGCAAATGTTATCAATGCTGGCAATTACTTGAGATTATAGCTTCCAGAATATATGTTTTGCACCTTTTTTAATTCTAACCCCCATATCTCTCCCTCTCACACTGTCTCTCGGAGTAGAGATCATGAGTGCAGACCTGTTGGAGGAGTTGATGTCTTCTGAAGGTAAGTTGCCATGCCTACACGTCTGCTTATTTGGATTTGTGGATCAGTAGAGATATACTTGGCATATCAAGTTGAGAAATGCATTCCTCCTCCCTGATCTCTTTGTACCGGTCTCTCTCTTTCCCAGTGTTCTCTCCACTCCTCCGTCTGTCTCCCCCGCCGGGTGACCACGACTATATCTATAACCTTGACGAAACCGAAGGCCTTTGTGACCTCTTTGATGTTCCTATCCTTAATCTTTGACCTCTGAGCTGAGTTCCCAATAGTGTATTATGTAAGGAAATCTAAGAACAAAACATGTTGACCATTTTTATATGGGAAAAAAACAAATGAGTGATTTTATTTTTGGATCCCTATGTATTAGAAGATTTTTCTGTGTAAAAAAAAAACAAACAAAAAAAACAAGTGTTAGTCTGATGCTCTTCTTTTACCCAAATCGTTCCACTTAACATTGGCAGCAAATGTTTCAGGGTGTAGTGGCTCTAGGTTAGATGAAAAGGGGGGGGATAAAGAAATATTGTCCTCTCCAAACTGAACTGATGATCTCTCTGGTGAAATTCCTTTCTCATGCTGGTCTGTGATGAGCTATATTCCCTCCTTCCATCTATGTTTTGAAGTAAGTTACAAACTGGCAAAAGCAGTCATCATCGCGTTCTGATCCTCATCAACACAGTGTCAACAGATTCAGAGACACCCAGGCAGCTGAACACACTCGTACAGTACGTGTGAATGTGTACACACACAGCTGATCAAATATGCACTGTTCTGTGTATATAGAGAATATATATATTTTGTATTACCAGCATTTGTGGAGTTAAATGTGTAATGAACTACATGTGTGAGACCGCAATAGTGAACCAGGGTTCCAGACGAAGACAGGATAAGAGAAGGTTTTGAGGGGTTTTAGGTGTAATGCACATTGAATTAACTGCAACACATCTATCATTCATCTTGGTCCCCTTGCCTTTGTCGTTGTTGTTTTTCTTACCCGTTTCACTCACTTTACAACATTATCTGCGGCACTCTTGGTTTGTCTTACAATTATTATGTATATAAATATTTTATTTAGTCTATGTAAAATAATGTTTGTAGCTGTTAAAAAAAATACATGAAAAACAATCATTAATTCCTATAAAGATTGGTAGCGTTTTGAGTGTTGTCTATTGTCTTTGTATATGTTGCTCTGATCCGTGTTCAATAGAATTGGTCCCCCACATACTTTCACCGTGACTATGGAAATGTAGTGTGAGAGAATAGTTGCTCTTAATTTCATTCTGTTCATTTTTGTTTTATTTCCTTCCCTAAAGCATTTATTTTGTATACCTGTCAGATATATTACCGATTTGGGTGTATAAAATATATTCTCAAAATACGATAATTTGTATCAAACTGCTCTCACATCATTGCACTTTACAACACTCCAACCAGTTAGCATTGCACCATCATGTCATTTGGGTGGTGTTGTCAGTTCGCCGAAGCCTTCAATGCACAGGGAATTCAAGAGGAGTCTGCGTACATGTAACATTAGATGTGTTAAGAGGCTCAGAGGATCTATAGTATCATTGCATTTGCAATAATAGGTTAATGATGACTAAAACGTTAGTTGCATTATGTAAAAAAAACATTTAAAAAAGTTCTGTCAATTTCCTTTACTTGTCTTGTTGTTGGCAGAGAAGGCCAAATTGAGGGTAATGCAATATTATAACTGAATATGGATAAGGAACCCTAAATAAAACTAATGACTGCATTAATTGCATTGTGAAAAATTCCCCAACATGCATATTGGCTACTGCACAGCTTTATGTAGTAGGCTATCTTTACTGAACAAAAATATAAATGCACCAATTAAACAATTTGAGTTTAAGTTCATATTAGGAAATAATTCAATTGAAATATATTAGGCTCTAATCTATGAATTTCACATGAATGCAGGGGTGCAGCCATGGGTTGGCCTGGGGGGGGGGGGCATAGGCCAGACCCAGCCAATCAGAATTAGTTTTCCCCCACAAAATGGCTTTATCTCATCAGCTGTCCAGGGGGCTGGTCTCAGACTCCCGCAGGTGAAGAAGCTGGATGTGGAGGTCCTGGACTGGCAATGGTTACACGTGGTCTGCGGTTGTGAGACCAGTTGGACGTACTGCCAAACATTCAATTCTCTGGCAACAGCTCTGGTGGACATTCTTGCAGTCAGCATGCCAATTGTACACTCCCTCAAAACATAAGACATCTGTGGCATTGTGTTGTGGGACAAAACTGCACTTTTTTTATTGTCCTGGGCACAAGGCGCACCTGAGTAATGATTATGCTGTTTAATCATCTTCTTGATATGCCACACCTGTCAGTTGGATGGATTATCTCGGCAAAGGAGAAATGCTCACTAACAAGGATGTAAACAAATGTTTAAATGTTTAAACAACATTTGAGTGAAATAAGCTTTTTGTGTGTATGGAACATTTCTGGGCTCTTTCATTTCAGCTTCACCCATGGGACCAACACTTTACATGTTGCGTTTATATTTTTTGTTCCTTATAAAACACAAGATAATATAATCTAACAGGCAATGTTTATCAGAAACCAGATTAATATCATTTAGGGATTAGTAGCCTATATAATTGAAATGGCATATACAGTATTTTTCAATCCGGACAACTATCTCACATCAGTCCAATAAAAATAAATTGCATTTTGGAAATATTCAATGTGGAGAAAAAAAATCGCACAATACTTTAGTTGTTTCTGAACCTGTCCGTACTCATTTTTGAGCGCTCTATAGGCTTTTCAAATAATTTCCCCTTAGATGCACATCCGTTTACAGTAAACCCACTATGTCGGAAAAGTTGGGGCTGGTCGATCTATGGTCAGTACACGCTTCTTCCTACAGGGGGGCGGGTGTGACTCGACTCAACCCGGAACTTTAACAAATTTCAAAAAGTAA
Source organism: Oncorhynchus keta (assembly GCF_023373465.1). Taxonomy (NCBI): domain Eukaryota; kingdom Metazoa; phylum Chordata; class Actinopteri; order Salmoniformes; family Salmonidae; genus Oncorhynchus; species Oncorhynchus keta. Next base: position 10,600,835 of record NC_068442.1, on the reverse strand, counting down.
TTGATTATTTAAAGACATTTCTCCGCCTAGGGGAGCCTTCTCCAAGATTGCGCAAATTCAAAATATAAATCTCACGGATTATTGTCGTCCTTTCTAGGGAGGGATTGCAAATGCTTACATTCTCGAACTCTGGGCTTTCGCGAGGACACTAACTTCTATTTTCAGAAAGGTAAGAACTAAATAAATGTTCAACTCAAATATAGATTTTCTTTTGATTGTTCTCTAAACTTTGCGAACGAGAAGGAACAAATATGTTTAGTATTCCTGGTACGAATAGCTCCGGGGGCCCAGTACAGCATTATCCGTGTCTACAGCGAGCTAGAATAAACGGGTTGACATTATCAATATAACGTTAATCAGTCACCCTAATTTTTATGGGTGATCCTAGGAAATCAAATCTATCTACATAATGAGTAGTTTAATTCATGGTGGGTATTTTGGAAGTAGTTTTCATTGTATGCCAGCATCTGCTGTGAAATGGCTAATGCAGAGAAATTGGTATATTATCTTACCAAACATTTCACAAAAATGGAATGTTAAATAATTTCTCTGCATTAGCCATTTCACAGCAGATGCTGGCATACAATGAAACTACTTCCAAAATACCCACCATGAATTCAACTACTCATTATGTAGATAGATTTGATTTCCTAGGATCACTCATAAAACCCACTGCCTGTCCCATTAGGGTGGGGAGGAGGAGGGCCTTCTTGAAATTCCAACCCTGACAGACCTCCACCTACAACTGCCACCACACACACACTTTGAAGTCGGTTGTCATCGGCACCGCCAGTTGAATTTTAAAAATGTATTTAACTAGGCAAGTCAATTATGAACAAATTCTTATTTACAACGACGGCCTACCCCGGCCAAACCCTGACGACGCTGGGCCAATTGTGCGCCACCCTATGGGACTCCCAGTCACGTCCGGATGTGATACAGCCTGGATTCAAACCAGGGACCTCGGTGACACCTCTAGCACTGAGATACAGTGCCTTAGACCGCTGCGCCACTCTGGAGCTTGACTCTTTCAATATGCATTTTAAATGAGTCACGCCAGGAAATGACTGGCTCTTGACCCATGGATCAATTTTCACTAGTGTTTAGACAACTGCCATTTGCCCAGCACCCAGAATGTAAAGTCTCAGGCAGTAATAGCCCTTCTCAACTGGTGGTGCAGATGTCAACAGACTTCAAAGTGTGTGTGTGTGTGTGGTGGCAGTTGTAGGTGGAGGTCTGTCAGGGTTGGAATTCCAAGAAGCTAAAGGCCCGCCCCTCCCCACCCTAATGGGACCGGCGGAGGGTCAAGGGGCATGACACAGTTAGTTCTGCAGGCTAACCGAAGGGATACCCGAAAGTACACATTAATGCATAGCCCTATATGGTCATGGGCGCTATTACGATGTGCTTCACTATAATAATCACTAACACTGTTACAGTGAACAGCAGTAATACACGACATGGCCAAAAGTATGTGGACACCTGCTCGTCGGACATCTCATTCCTAAATCATGGGCGTTAATACGGAGTTGGTCCCCCCTCTTCTGCTGTAATAGCCTCCATTCTTCTGGGAAGGCTTTCCACTAGATGTTGGAACATTGCTGCGGGGACTTGCTTCCATTCAGCCACAAGAGCATTAGTGAGGTCGGCACTGATGTTGGGTGATTAGGCCTGGCTCACGGTCTGTGTTCTAATTTATCCCAAAGGTGCTCGATGTTCTGCCTGCGGCTATGGAATCCTGACCTGTTCACCGGACGTGCTACCTGTCCCAGATCTATTATTTGACCATGCTGGTCATTTATGAACATTTGAACATCTTGGCCATGTTTTGTTATCTCCACCTGGCACAGCCAGAAGAGGACTGGCCACCCCTCATAGCCTGGTTCCTCTAGGTTTCTTCATAGGTTTTGGCCTTTCTAGGGAGTTTTTCCTAGCCAACGTGCTTCAACACCTGCATTGCTTGCTGTTTGGGGTTTTAGGGTGGGTTTCTGAACAGCACTTTGAGATATCAGCTGATGTACGAAGGGCTGTATAAATAAATTTGATTCGATGAGGTTGAGGTCACACATTCTCTCTCTCTGTCTGTCTCTATCCTCTGTCTCTTGCAGTAGCAGCAGTTTATTGGTCGCGTACACAGTTTAGCAACTTCAGCAGGTGTTATAGCGGGTGTGAAATGTTTGTTACAGCCACTTAGTCTCAAGCCCAATGCATGCTGGGACAGGCAGGGGAGAGATCCTTGGAAACCCAAACACCTCCTTCCCTGCCAGCCTGTCATGTAGCCTATACCAGGGTTTCCCAAACTCTCATGCCTCCCCCCCGGGTGCACAATTTGGTTTTTGCCCTAGCACCACATAGCAGAGTCAAATAACCAACTCCTCTTCAAGCTTTGATTATTTGAATCTGCTGTGTAGTGCTAGAGAAAAAAAGCAAATGTGCACCCAGGGGGGCCCCAGGACCGAGTTTGGGAAACACTGGCCTACACTATCGACACCTCACCCTATCCTTGTATGGATAGGCTACTAGGCTACTGCATAGGAATGTTATGGGTCAAGAGATCATTGTCTCTCACAAGGCATCAAGAGTATTAGTATATGAAGTGAGTGAGAAAAGTTTCAGGTTAGTTTCCATCAAAGCCAAAACACTGGTGGTGATCATTGTAAGTAGGTTATTTCCATTTCCCGCGGATGGGAGACACACACACACATTTTCCTTTTCATCAGGTGAAGCATGTGCAAAATTGTTTAACAAACTTTAGTGTTTCCATATGTGCTGGAGAGCATGAAAAGAGTTTGCCTGTCTCCTTTCCTCTGGGACTCCTCTGGATGCATGTCTGTCTGTCTGGCCTTCAATTGTGTGTAGTCCTATACACAGAAAGGGCCATGTTCCCTGTACACACTGAAGAAAATACAGACATACTACTTGTCAAAGAGGAAGATAAAGTTTCATTTGGAAAATGGAAGCTCTCATGACTCGAGGACCATGCTGATCTGATCTGGTCAGAAACCTACAGAAACCCCTATTTTACTGTGTGAATTCTTTGATAGTAAAATGTTATTATGTCTCAGTCTTAGGAGGACACCTATAAACACACTTCAAGATGCCGCAACAGAAGGATATCGTGAAAATTGCCATCCAGATGCCAGGGGCATACCCTCAGCTCATTCAACTGGACCAGGTAAGCATTAGCACACAGGAGAGGAGCCTGAGTCAGAGAGTTGAAGGAGAAAAAAAACCTACTGAACTATCAAATCCTGAGTGGAAAGTTACAGTAGAAATCAGCACTGCAGCCTGTGGGTTGTATTAGAGCTGTGGTTTATGTAGCAAGACAGAGATGGGCGGGCTAATGATGTGGTTTATGAAGGGGTAGTGCACCTCAGCATGGATGCAGCGTGTTCAGAGTTGTGAAGCAGCTGCTGCCATAGAAACATGCCACCCTATCAATAGAGAAGTTATCATAGTAAAGTAGGGTGCTAATGTAATGGTTGTTTATGATGTCAAACTGTTAATAGACCAGGGCCTTAGCTGAGTAAAAGGTGTTCGCTAGATACGAGTGCCTGTGAAGTTGATGTCATGCAGTACGTTGTCGGAGCTCTGGTAAGATCATTACACGCTCTGTAAAGAACATGGCGGTTTTGGCACAAAGTATTTTCAAATGTAGAATGTTAATTTGAGCCAGTTTGCTACAGCAGTAAAATAATCCTGCAGCAACAGGACATGTTCACTATTATGTGGATAATAATTCATGTCCATTTATGTAGGGGTTGATATATTTATGTTGGGGTTGATATATTTATGTAGGGGTTGATATATTTATGTAGGGGTTGATATATTTATGTTGGGGTTGATATATTTATGTAGGGGTTGATATATTTATGTAGGGGTTGATATATTTATGTAGGGGTTGATATATTTATGTTGGGGTTGATATATTTATGTTGGGGTTGATATATTTATGTAGGGGTTGATATATTTATGTAGGGGTTGATATATTTATGTAGGGGTTGATATATTTATGTAGGGGTTGATATATTTATGTAGGGGTTGATATATTTATGTTGGGGTTGATATATTTATGTAGGGGTTGATATATTTATGTTGGGGTTGATATATTTATGTTGGGGTTGATATATTTATGTAGGGGTTGATATATTTATGTAGGGGTTGATATATTTATGTTGGGGTTGATATATTTATGTAGGGGTTGATATATTTATGTAGGGGTTGATATATTTATGTTGGGGTTGATATATTTATGTAGGGGTTGATATATTTATGTTGGGGTTGATATATTTATGTTGGGGTTGATATATTTATGTTGGGGTTGATATATTTATGTTGGGGTTGATATATTTATGTAGGGGTTGATATATTTATGTAGGGGTTGATATATTTATGTTGGGTTGATATATTTATGTTGGGGTTGATATATTTATGTTGGGGTTGATATATTTATGTTGGGGTTGATATATTTATGTTGGGGTTGATATATTTATGTAGGGGTTGATATATTTATGTAGGGGTTGATATATTTATGTAGGGGTTGATATATTTATGTAGGGGTTGATATATTTATGTTGGGGTTGATATATTTATGTAGGGGTTGATATATTTATGTAGGGGTTGATATATTTATGTAGGGGTTGATATATTTATGTAGGGGTTGATATATTTATGTAGGGGTTGATATATTTATGTAGGGGTTGATATATTTATGTAGGGGTTGATCCATTTTAGCAGGGGTTGATCCATTTTAGCAGGGGTTGATCCATTTTAGCAGGGGTTGATCCATTTTGTTTTGATACATTTTTTGTTAGAGCACATCAAGTCAACGTTTAAAGTTACTCAAAATACACTACACGTTTGCAATTTTCAGCAATAAATAATACTGAGCGATTTAGTGCTGTTTTCAATTTAGTGTTTTTTTTTAACATGCACTAAGCATTATTAGTTTTTTATTTTTTATCAGGATCCCCATTAGCTTTTGCGAAAGCAGCAGTCCACACAAAACATGAAACATTACCATAATGAAGAACATTAATAGACAAGAAAAGCTTGAGGACAGAACTACAAGCATTTAAAAACGTCACACACAGCCTACATATCAATACAAGCACACAAAATATCTAGGTCGAATAGGGGAGAGATGTGCTGTGAGGTGTTGTTTTTTGAAACCAGCTTTGCTGTTGATTTGAGCAATATGAGATGGAAGGGAGTTCCATAATAATGGATCTATTTAATACTATATGCTTTCTTGAATTTGTTCTGGATTTGGGGACTGTGAAAAGACCCCTGGTGGCATGTCTGGTGGGCTAAATGTGTGTGTCAGAGCTGTGTGTAAGTTGATTATGCAAACCATTTGGAATTTTCAACACATTAATGTAAGAAGTGACGCAGTCAGTCTCCTCAACTCTTAGCCAAGAGAGACTGGCATGCATAGTATTTATATCAGCCCTCTGATTTCAATGAAGAGCAAGATGTGCTGCTCTGTTCTGGGCCAGATGCCGGGTCTTTCTTTGAAGAACTTGACCACATGACTGGACAATAATCAAGGAAAGAACCTACAGGCTGTACGGAAAAAAACCTTGGTAAACCGAGAGTTGTCTGTTCTTTCGACCAATCGATTGTTTAAATGTGTATTTTTCCACAGACAGACACATCCTATGTATTTTAATCAAATCCACACAGTTGAAGTCAGACGTTTACATACACCTTAACCAAATACATTTAAACTCAGTTTTTCACAATTCCTGACATTTAATCTTAGTAAAAATGCCTTGTCTTAGGTCAGTTAGGATCACCACTTTATTTCAGCTTTTATTTCTTTCATCACATTCCCAGCGGGTCAGAAGTTTACATACGCTCAATTAGTATTTGGTAGCGTTGCCTTTATATTCTTTAACTTGGGTCAGATGTTTCTGGTAGCCTTCCACAAGCTTCCCACAATATGTTGGGTGAATTTTGGCCCATTCCTCCTGACAGAGCTGGTTTAACGGAGTCAGGTTTGTAGGCCTCCTTACTTGCACATGCTTTTTCAGTTCTGCCCACACATTTTCTATGGGATTGAGATCAGGGCTTTGTGATGGCCACTCCAATACCTTGACGTTGTTGTCCTTAAGCCATTTTGCCACAACTTTGGAAGTATGCTTGCGGTCATTGTCCATTTGGAAGACCCATTTGCGACCAAGCTTTAACTTCCTGACTGATTTCTTGATGTTGCTTCAATATATCCACATCATTTTCCTCCCTCATGATGCCATCTATTTTGTGAAGTGCACCAGTCGCTCCTGCAGCAAAGCACCCCCACAATATGATGCTGCCACCCCCGTGCTTCACGGTTGGGATGGTGTTCTTCGGATTGCAAGTCTCCCCGTTTTTCTTCCAAAGATAACAATGGTCATTATGGCCAAAAAGTTACATATTTGTTTCATCAGATCTGAGGACATTTCTCTAAAAAGTACGATCTTTGTCCCCATGTGCAGTTGCAAACCGTAGTCTGGTTTTTTTTATGGCGGTTTTGGAGCAGTGGCTTCTTCCTTCCTTCCTGCCTTTCAGTTTATGTCAATATAGAACTAGTTTTTCTGTGGATATAGATACTTCTCTACCTGTTTCCTCCAATATCTTCACAAGGTCCTTTGCTGTTGTTCTGGGATTGATTTGCACTTTTCGCACCGAAGTACGCTCATCTCTAGGAGACAGAACGCATCTTCTTCCTGAGCGGTATGACGGCTGCGTGGTCCCATGGCATTTATACTTGCGTACTATTGTTTGTACAGATGAACGTGGTACCTTCAGGCATTTGGAAATTGCTCCAAAGGATGAACCAGACTTGTGGCAGCAAAAACACAAAGGCAGCAAAATGGATGCAGAGGACGTGACAAATAAACTCGAAACGGGGGAATGTTTACTGGTTGCTCAGGAGGTAAAGGGGAAGTCAGACTTGTGGAATAAATGTGACTAGTTGTGGAAAATACTGGAGATCAAGAAAAAGAAGGTAAGGAGCAAACACGGCATATTATGCCGTTAGATTACAAGGTAGTTTACCAGGTAGTTTACCAATAAAATGGTTTGACGGTGATGTGGACATACTCTGTATTCATATCCTGAAATAAATAAATGATCTCACTACAATACATTTGAATAGAAAGTTAGCAAAAATAGGTCATCTTTCTACCATGGAAAGGAAAATACCTGTCTACTTGTGGAAAAATCACCCTAATTAATTATTTACTCATATCCCTATTTGCTTATGGTCTTGCCTACACCTACAGACAGATTATTATCGAAGGAATTGTCCGTAGAGCTCCGAGACAGGATTGTGGCGAGGCACAGATTTGGGGAAGGGTATCAAAACATTTCTGCAGCATTGAAGGTCCCCAAGAACACAGTGGTCTCCATCATTCTTAAATTTAAGAAGTTTGGAACCACCAAGATTCTTCCTAGACCTGGCCGCCTGGCCAAACTAAGCAATCGGTTTGACTGACAGAGCTCCAGAGTTCCTATGTGGAGATAGTTGTTCTTCTGGAAGATTCTCCCATCTCTGCAGCATTCCACCAGTCATGCCTTTATGGTAGAGTGGCCAGGCGGAAGCCACTCCTCAGTAAAATGCACATGACAACCCGCTTGGAGTTTGCACAATGGTACCTAAAGAACTCTGACCATAAGAAACAAGATTCTCTGGTCTGATGAAACTAAGATGGCCTGAATGCCTCTTTGACCTGAATGCCAAGCGTCAAGTCTGGAGGAAACCTGTCACCATCCCTACGGTGAAGCATGGTGGCAGCATCATGCTATGGGAATGTTTTTCAGCAACAGGGACTGGGAGTCTAGTCAGGATCGAGGGAAAGATAAACCGATCAAAGTGCAGAGAGTGCTCAGGATCTCAGAGGGGGGCGAAGGTTCACTTTCCAACACGACAACAACCTTAAGCACACAGCCAAATACAAGTGTGGGAAGCTTGTAGCGTTATACCCAAGAAGACTCGTTGCCAAAGGTGCTTCAACAAAGTACTTAGTAAAGCGTGTGAATACTTTTACTTCCCCCATAAGCATTGCTGTCTCATCTATACATGTTATCCTTGTATTGCTACTGCAGTATCATCAAAGGAATTATCTAAGGGAGTCTCAGAAATAGCTAATATAAGAATGTTAGCGAGTTATTGATTTCATTAACCTTATTTCTAAGGCTACATATATTAATAATATGGGCTGTTTTCAGGCCTTTCCTGGGTACTTCTCAGAGATGGACATTAATATGTAAAAGACCAAATAAAGCAAGAGAAAAACATTAAGCAGTCCATAAACTGTTTGTGTAAGTGTGTGTGTTTGCTGTGGGGTTGAAGCTACAAACCCATAGGCTTGGCTCTGTCATCCCTTCCAGGCTGTTGGTAGGGAGGGTGGACAATGTGCCTGTCATAGTGGATAAGTTATTTTCTCTTCTGGCGGACAGCTTCAGGATAGTCCTCGTTGTGGAAGATGTACGTTCCTCTCAAATTCTTGTCTCTTTTCCAGAACGGCTACCTTGTCTTTGAACTTGGCCACTATCGGCCTGGGCCTGTCACCTGGGCCGGCGGAGGGTTTCCCGATCCTGTAGGCGCACAACACCTCAATCTTCCTGTGGTTTGTCTTACATTTCTTAGAGATAATTTCCTTCACTTTATCCTCAGACCCCGTCCAGGTCTCGTGGAGATTTTGCAATTCTGTCCACAATAATGTAGTTCCGCCTTGATCTTCCCTCAAGATAATCTCAGTCATTGTTATCATGGATTGAATGCTGTAACAACACTGAATAAAACAATTAATAAACGTTCCATGATGGTATTGACTGCCCATTACTGCGTATCACTTATTAACCATTTATTTACTATTCACATTGCTTTACTTTAATAAAATATTTGATGACTTTATTTAATTCCAAGTTACTTCTCTATAGAACTGCTGCCCATGCTGTCTATCACTATTTTATTTGTTCTTCAAAGTAGATAAGGCATACTTTTATGACTGCTTAGATCACGTCTTTTCAGGCTTGTGAAGCACCTGCTTTTGATCCCTCTCAGTCTCCGCACAGACAGGACAAGTTTTACGTGGGCCCACAGTGGATTATGGTCATTGTAGTTAATCACCACTTCAGTTTAGCACAGTGTAGAATATTGGCCTGTTGGAAAACTACAACTCCCAACTACATCGCACAGTTCAGCCTTGATCTGATTTATCTCTACAGAAACTGCACATCGAGTTCACAGAAACAAAACCAGAATGAAATAATGTTTGTACCATGTTTTGTGTTGCTACCATGCTCTGTTGTGATTTGTTGGTGTCTTGCGATGTTGTCTTAGGTCTCTTTTTATGTAGTGTTGTCATGATGTTTGTTTTGTCCTATATTTCTTTATATTTTTAATCCCAGCCCCTGTCCCCGCAGGAGGCCTTTTGGCTTTTGGAAGGCCGTCATTGTAAATAAGAATTTGTTCTTAACTGACTTCCCTGTGGTGCGCCCGGGCACATGCACGCTGACCCGGTCGCCAGGTGTACGGTGTTTCCTCCGACACATTGGTGTGGCTGGTTTCCCGGTTAAGCGAGCAGTGTGTCAAAGAGCAGTGCAGCTTGGCGGGGTTGTGTTTCAGAGGACGCACGGCTCTCGACCTTTGCCTCTATCGAGTCCGTACGGGAGTTGCAGCGATGGGACAAGGCTGTAACTACCACTTGAATACAACAAATTGGGAAGAAAAAATGGCACAAAAAAAGTGGTCACCCTTTTTGCTTTGATGACAGCTTTGCACACTCTTAGCATTCTCTTAACCAGCTTCATGAGAAATGCTTTTCTGACAGTTTTGAAGGAGTACCCACAAATGCTGAGCACTTGTTGGCTGCTTTTCCTTCACTCTCCGATCCAACTCATCCCAAACCATCTCAATTGGGTTGCGGTTGGGTGATTGTGGAGGCCAGGTCATTTGATGCAGCATTCCGTCACTCTCCTCCTTGGTCAAATAGCCCTTACACAGCCTGGAGGTGTGTTTTGGGTCATTGTCCTGTTGGAAAAACAAATGATAGTCCCACTAAGCGCACACCATATGGGATGGCGTATCACTGTGGTAGCCAGGCTGGTGAAGTGTCATGATTCTTAATAAATCACGACAGTGTCACCAGCAAAGCACCCCCACACCATCACACCTCTTCCTCCAAGCTTCACGGTGGGAACCACACATGCGGAGATCATCCGTTCACTTACGCTGTGTCTCAGAGACACAGCGGTTGGAACCAATAAGCTCATATTTGGACCAAAGTACAGATTTCCACCAGTCTTATGTCCATTGCTCGTGTTTCTTGGCCCAATCAAGTCTCTTCTTATTATTGGTGTCCTTTTAGTAGTGGTTTCTTTGTAGCAATTCAGGCCAGATTCACGCAGTCTCCTCTGAACAATTGATGCTGAGATGTGTCTGTTACTTGAACTCGCATTTATTTGGGCTTCAATTTCTGAGGCTGGTAACTCTTAATGAACTTATCCTCTGTTAACCTCTGCAGCAGAGGTAACTTTGGGTCTTCCTTTCCTATGACGGTCGTTTTGTGAGCTGGTTTCATTATAGCGCTTGATGGTTTTTGGGACTGCACTTGAAGAAATATTCAAAGTTCTTATAATTTTCCAGATTGACTGACCTTCATGCCTTAAAGTAATAATGGACTGCCATTTCTCCTTGCTTATTTGAGCTGTTCTTGCCATAATATGGACTTGGTCTCTTACTAAATAGCGCTATCTTCTGTATCCCACCCCTACCTTGTCACAACACAACTGATTGGTACAAAGGCATTAAGAAAGAAAGAAATTCCACAAATGAACCTTTAACAATGCACACCTGTTAATTGAAATGCAGGGTGGCCTAGTGGTTAGAGCGTTGGACTAGTAACCGGAAGGCCGTCATTGAAACTAAGAATTTGTTCTTAATTGACTTGCCTAGTTAAATAAAGATACAATTTTTTTAAATCCAGGTGACTAGCTCATGAAGCTGGTTGAGAGAATGCAAAGGCGTCATCAAGGCAACTGAAGAATCTCAAATATTTAAGTAGTTGGATTTGTTTAACTGTTTTTTTTTTATTACTAAATGATTCCATATGTACTATTTCATAGTTTTGATGTCTTCACTATTATTCTACAATGTAGAAAATAGTACAAATAAAGGAAAACCCTTGAATGAGTAGGTGTGTCCAAACTTTTGACTGGTACTGTTCTTAACACTTGATATTAAGATGTTTAGTACTTCAACAGTACCACCGAATGTTCTTGGAGTTAGAGAGTGACCCTTAACTTTGTAATGTAATGTCCAGGATTTGTGAACAGGCTGGTTCTGTAGACACTTCATGGGAGAAAATAACTAACCGCAAGCCCCTCAATCACTCCTATTGGACTACCAGACCTCACCAAAAACCTCTGATTGGTTGACCCCCTACAGATCACTAATTACAGAGCAGCGATAGGTCTACCACAGTACACCAAAACATTTGATTGGTTGACCACCATGTATACCACAAATTACAGGGCAATTGATGTGTAGTCTTTGGAGTAGTTTGCCTCTTATTTATTCAATGCACTGAATTTCCATGCTGCCTCAAATACATTCGTCAGCCGCATAGAGGAAGTAGGCAGGATCAGCAGGCTCGGGTCATGGGACTGGTGTACTATAGTTCCACCGTGGTTTACAAAATGAAGGCATGATATCTAAATCACTTCCTACTTCCTGCTGCTCATTGATCACACCTGTGCTTGTCTTCTGACAGAAAAAGCCCCTTTCTGCCGTAATTAAGGAGGTTTGTGACGGGTAAGTGTGTTCATGTTTAAAAAGCGCTTTCTATTTGGTCTAATGCTGTTCTTGTGGAGTTCAAGTAACTACTTTGTCCTATTGGAGTAGTTACAGTGGCTAAGATGACTGTGTTTTAAGGTGGAATCTTCCGGGCCCTGATAACTACGCCCTCCAGTATGCCGACGGTGTTCAGATCTACATCACTGAATCTGTGAGTTGATTGATCTTTCTTTACTGTGATCACGGAGGCTGTCTGTGAACAAACCGGTCTCTCTGGCTGTTCAGTGTGTAGCTTCTGTACTATAACTTGATAGTAGAAGATGTCACTGTCATGCCAGTGATGTCTGAAATGTCATCAATGCCAGTGACCTGGGTGTGGGTGGCTGTTGGAGCTAAACTATGCTGGTGACCTTTGGAGAGGTCAAACACACCCCTCGACCAGGGGCAATGCAGGTAATTTCCAAGGGCCTAAAGTAAAATGCCTGCCATAACAATGTGCACATAGGAGAGATATGCGCAAACATGACAGATATGGAAAACCTGCAACTCCATATTTGGAAGCGCTTAGGTCACCTGACTTTTGTCAGGGATTTGATGACAAGAGAAATACAAAAAGTTGTCACGTGTGGAAAGTTATTTGTATAAAACAGTTTTGTACCCATAGAAAGCAGTTTCTATAAATGATAGTATGGTAACCATATGTGTATCCATAGTACGTCCAACGTAAATAATCGAAGCCCTAGAGGACTCTATATTTGCAACACTATTGCGGTGTACTTCCGTTAATCACCCAACTAGTTGAATTAGCTGGCCAGTATGATAGCACCACTAAATGTGAAGGATATGTCATACATTGTAAGGGATTATAATCCATCCGCTGTCTTATGTTGCACAGACGATGAGCATTATGGAGACATAAGTACTCCTGATGCCTCTATCCGTTTCCCCAGGAGAGGCATGCAAAAGGTAGAGGTGAGGTGTAGGATATGGGCTCAGACTTTGTAATGGTATTGCTTCTGTCACTCTCCTCGCCTCAGTCTGGGCTTGATCCAGGGACCCTCTGCACACATCGACAACAGTCACCCTCAAAGCATCGGCTCCACAAAAGCCACGGCCGTGCAGAGCAAGGGAAACGACAACTACAACTCGCTTTCCACGCGTGATAACTTTTAGTCTTTATGGCAGTCGTTTAACTTGAGGCCCTTGGAAATGACCTGCGTATTTTCAGTTATAAAAATATCAGAATGCAATTTATCGATTTACAAATACTAATCAAAAGGTGTTTGTTTGTGGATTAGTGATTTACATTTGTGGATTGGTACTTATTTGTACAGAACATGATACACAAATACAAAATGCATGCTGTGAGTTCACAATACACTTGGCATGATATTGATCCCAAAGCTCAATTCAAACAAAATGTGTTTTTTACGCACGTGAACCAGTGTGTACACACTGGAATAAGAACGCACAGGAGTTCATGAGAGAACAGATGGGCTGCACGCGTCAATGGCGTCATAGCGTGTCAAATTATAAAGCAAGTCTATTTTTGCGTTTGTGGGTGTCTGTGGAGAGATGTTGAGCTATTCATCTGAAACTAAATCAACTCCATTTCTCTCTCGTTCTTTTTTTTTCTCTCCCTTTTTTCTCCTCTCTCTCTCTCTCTCTCTCCTATCTCTCGCTCGCCCTCTCTCACTTTATAATTATGTCCCTTAGTACAGTTTGAAAACAGTAATCAGTCTAAGCCATTTCTAAGTCGGTCTTTATTGCCTGTATGACTGTGTGTCGTTGTCTTCTAGAACCGTCTGGACATAAAGAATGGCTGCATTCTCCGTCTGACCAAGGCACCGGTGAGTCTGCAAACAAGAGCCTGACAGAGATAATCCCCTCATGGCTGTGTGTGTCTGCACGCTCTGTAGGCCTATTACAATTGCATTATCAGTGTAACTACTTCGTCCATCCTTTTGTCTGGGGTTTTATGGTGTGCGTGTTGTAGGGCCGTTGTGCCGAGGACCTCTACAAGGGCATCCAGAGCTCCGACTCAGACGTGCGCTGTGATTCGCTGAAGCAGCTGGCCTGCGTGTCTACTGATGTCACGTTTGCTCAGGAGTTTATCAGCCGTAATGGCCACTCTCTGCTGGTGAAGATCGTAGAGGACGCTCACGAGTCAGTTCCCTTCTCGATGTCTCTCTATACATGTCAATGCGTCTCAATGTGTCTTTGTCTAAGTTTGTCTTATTTTCCCCAATAACATATATCACTACAATCCTTCACTCTCTCTCCAACTAACCTTCTATAGTGGATGGGGGGGGAAGTGCATATATTTGCTGTGCTTTGATAGTTGCTGGTGAAGAGATGAGGTGATTTCCTCACATGTGGGAACACATTCCTGGGTGAAGTATGGGCTGAGTCTGGCCTTTTCCTCACACTGTTAGCATAGTTACTATGGAGGAATTCAAGGAAGCTGTAATTGGTTTCTTTAGTTGCATTATGTGAGTCAAAAAAGGACATCAAGTTGGTATGGAGAATTGGCTCTGAAGAATATTCAGCTTTGTGTTGCATAGCTAGTGATGGGGTTAAGATGTTTATCAGAGACCCAATGGGATGCCATGGATATGAGCCTGATGTCATGCTTTTGACGATGTACCATCATGCCTTGTTTAGAAAACACACTTTCCCACGAATCAATTATACCACTTGAATCCCAGTGAAGGCATGAAACACATTCTGTTAATCTTTTTATTTAACTAGGGAATTCGGTTAAGAACAAATTCTTATTTACAATGACGGCCTACCTTCGTACCAAACATGGGGGGAAAGGTATCAGCCTGGGACGGTTTAGTCTGGTTTAGTCTTCTTATCTGTACCTGGAACCCAATCAGTATAAATGCTCAGTGTTGTCTATGGCTTTCTATGTCAAGGTTGTATTCAATGATGTTCTAATGTTCTGGTCTAAGAGTTTTTGTGTGTGTGTGTCTGTTCTGTGTTTTGTTTGTAAGGGCCCCTCTGATCATGGCCCACACACTGACAGGCTTCATGGAGCTGATGGATCATGGGATTGTATCATGGGAGAACGTCTCTGCTGTCTTCATCAAGAAGGTAGGTTCCTCAACTAGTGGCGCCTATAGACGAAGTGGAGGACTAATATATATACATATATATACATACAGTGCCTTGCGAAAGTATTCGGCCCCCTTGAACTTTGCGACCTTTTGCCACATTTCAGGTATCAAACATAAAGATATAAAACTGTATTTTTTTGTGAAGAATCAACAACAAGTGGGACACAATCTTGAAGTGGATAATTATTGGATATTTCAAACTTTTTTAACAAATCAAAAACTGAAAAATTGGGCGTGCAAAATTATTCAGCCCCTTTACTTTCAGTGCAGCAAACTCTCTCCAGAAGTTCAGTGAGGATCTCTGAATGATCCAATGTTGACCTAAATGACTAATGATGATAAATACAATCCACCTGTGTGTAATCAAGTCTCCGTATAAATGCACCTGCACTGTGATAGTCTCAGAGGTCCGTTAAAAGCGCAGAGAGCATCATGAAGAACAAGGAACACACCAGGCAGGTCCGAGATACTGTTGTGAAGAAGTTTAAAGCCGGATTTTGATACAAAAAGATTTCCCAAGCTTTAAACATCCCAAGGATCACTGTGCAAGCGATAATATTGAAATGGAAGGAGTATCAGACCACTGCAAATCTACCGAGACCTGGCCGTCCCTCTAAACTTTCAGCTCATACAAGGAGAAGACTGATCAGAGATGCAGCCAAGAGGCCCATGATCACTCTGGATGAACTGCAGAGATCTACAGCTGAGGTGGGAGACTCTGTCCATAGGACAACAATCAGTCGTATATTGCACAAATCTGGCCTTTATGGAAGAGTGGCAAGAAGAAAGCCATTTCTTAAAGATACGAATTAAAAAGTGTTGTTTAAAGTTTGCCACAAGCCACCTGGGAGACACACCAAACATGTGGAAGAAGGTGCTCTGGTCAGATGAAACCAAAATTGAACTTTTTGGCAAGAATGCAAAACGTTATGTTTGGCGTAAAAGCAACACAGCCCATCACCCTGAACACACCATCCCCACTGTCAAACATGGTGGCAGCATCATGGTTTGGGCCTGCTTTTCTTCAGCAGGGACAGGGAAGATGGTTAAAATTGATGGCAAGATGGATGGAGCCAAATACAGGACCATTCTGGAAGAACCTGATGGAGTCCTGAGACTGGGACGGAGATTTGTCTTCCAACAAGACAATGATCCAAAACATAAAGCAAAATATACAATGGAATGGTTCAAAAATAAACATATCCAGGTGTTAGAATGGCCAAGTCAAAGTCCAGACCTGAATCCAATTGAGAATCTGTGGAAAGAACTGAAAACTGCTGTTCACAAATGCTCTCCATCCAACCTCACTGAGCTTGAGCTGTTTTGCAAGGAGGAATGGGAAAAAATTTCAGTCTCTCGATGTGCAAAACTGATAGAGACATACCCCAAGCGACTTACAGCTGTAATCGCAGCAAAAGGTGGCGCTACAAAGTATTAACTTAAGGGGGCTGAATAATTTTGCACGCCCAATTTTTCAGTTTTTGATTTGTTAAAAAAGTTTGAAATATCCAATAAATGTCGTTCCACTTCATGATTGTGTCCCACTTGTTGTTGATTCTTCACAAAAAATACAGTTTTATATCTTTATGTTTGAAGCCTGAAATGTGGCAAAAGGTCGCAAAGTTCAAGGGGGCCGAATACTTTCGCAAGGCACTGTACATGCAGACATGCAGTGGGGCAAAAAAGTATTTAGTCAGCCACCAATTGTGCAAGTTCTCCCTTTTAAAAAGATGAGAGGCCTGTAATGTTAATCATAGGTACACTTCAACTATGACAGACAAAATTAGGATTTAAAAAATCCAGAAAATCACATTGTAGGATTTTTAATGAATTTATTTGCAAATTATGGTGGAAAATAAGTATTTGGTCACCTACAAACAAGCAAGATTTCTGGCTCTCAAAGACCTGTAACTTCTTCTTTGAGTCTCCTCTGTCCTCCACTCGTTACCTGTATTAATGGCACCTGTTTGAACTTGTTATCAGTATAAAAGACACCTGTCCACAACCTCAAACAGTCACACTCCAAACTCCACTATGGCCAAGACCAAAGAGCTGTCAAAGTACACCAGCAACAAAATTGTAGACCTGCACCAGGCTGGGAAGACTGAATCTGCAATAGGTAAGCAGCTTGGTTTGAAGAAATCAACTGTGGGAGCAATTATTAGGAAATGGAAGACATACAAGACCACTGATAATCTCCCTCGGGGCTCCACGCAAGATCTCACCCCGTGGGGCCAAAATGATCACAAGAACGGTGAGCAAAAATCCCAGAACCACACGGGGGGGACCTAGTGAATGACCTGCAGAGAGCTGGGACCAAAGTAACAAAGCCTACCATCAGTAACGCACTACGCCGCCAGGGACTCAAATCCTGCAGTGCCAGACGTGTCCCCCTGCTTAAGCCAGTACATGTCTAGGCCCGTCTGAAGTTTGCTAGAGAGCATTTGGATGATCCAGAAGAAGATTGGGAGAAAGTCATATGGTCAGATGAAACCAAAATATAACTTTTTGGTAAACTCAACTCGTCGTGTTTGGAGGACAAAGAATGCTGAGTTGCATCCAAAGAACACCATACCTACTGTGAAGCATGGGGGTGGAAACATCATGCTTTGGGGCTGTTTTTCTGCAAAGGGACCAGGACGACTGATCCATGTAAAGGAAAGAATGAATGGGGCCATGTATCTTGAGATTTTGAGTGAAAACCTCCTTCCATCAGCAAGGGCATTGAAGATTAAACGTGGCTGGGTCTTTCAGCATGACAATGATCCCAAACACACTGCCCGGGCAATGTAGGATTGGCTTCGTAAGAAACATTTCAAGGTCCTGGAGTGGCCTAGCCAGTCTCCAGATCAACCCCATAGAAAATCTTTAGAGGGAGTTGAAAGTCTGTGTTGCCCAGCAACAGCCCCAAAACATCACTGCTCTAGAGGATATCTGCATGGAGGAATGGGCCAAAATGCCAGCAACAGTGTGTGAAAACCTTGTGAAGACTTACAGAAAACGTTTGACCTCTGTCATTGCCAACAAAGGGTATATAAAAGTATTGAGAAACTTTTGTTATTGACCAAATACTTATTTTCCACCAGAATTTGCAAATAAATTAATTAAAAATCCTACAATGTGATTTTCTGGATTTTGTTTTCTCATTTTGTCTGTCATAGTTGAAGTGTACCTATGATGAAAATTACAGGCCTCATCTTTTTAAGTGGGAGAACTTGCACAATTGGTGGTTGACTAAATACTTTTTTGCCCCACTGTATGTGTGTGTATGTGTAAGGAATTAGACAATACATTTAGGTTCGGTTTCCAATACATAGATTAAGCCCAGTACTGGACTAAAAGGGTCTTTCAGATATAATCATCTGAGAGTGATATTTAAAGCCAGGACTAGACTTAATCTGTGTCTGGACAACTGGACCCATAATATTCATGTGTGCAATCTTTGACCATGAAGAAATGTCTGTAGGAGCTCTGGTGACCACTAGTCATCATGCATAGTTTCAACCGATTCCATTCCCATGTTATCTCATTTCTTTCCCACGCTACTCCTCCTGTATCTCTCACCCGGTGTCTGACTCATCGTACCTTTCAGATTGCCAGCTTCGTCAATGCCACGGTGCTGGATGCATCCATCCAGCAGGTGTCCCTGGCCATCCTGGAGAGCATGGTGCTGAGCAGCAGCAGCCTCTTCCAGCAGGTCAAGCAGGAAGTCACTCTAGATAGACTGCTCTCACAACTGCAGGTGTAAGTGTGTGTTGTCCATGGGTAGCATGGTGGCAACGAACGACGCGCAGTTCCTCCAATGAATGAGCGTGCTTATACTGTAAATGCTTACAAACATAGAGACCCCATCTCCAAATCATTTTACAGTTAAATCTAACTCTGAAACATGCTATTTTAAGCTTGCCCAGTGACTGAAGTCTACTCATCGTCGAAACAACACTCATACGCCCACCCATACTATCTTTATTCCAGGACAAACCAGCAGATTCAAACCAAAGCCATGGCCCTCCTCATGGCTCTGCTACAGACAGCTGGACATGCAGACAGACAGGTACAACATGGTATCTCTCTCTCTTTTCTTTCCCCATTGCCTGCCCTGGTTTCCAGAGTGAGGTGCAAGTCACTTTAATCCGTTTAACCAGGCTGAGTGAGTCTGTTCAAAACAAAGGGTTTTAGACTGATTTATGTGACCATTATGTCACTGCAGCTGGGTCAAAGACCTGCTGTGTCCCCCCCCCCTGACCTGATTTGTGACCGAGTAGCTTTTACTGCCTCCTTGTGGGGAAAGTAGTGTCACTGCATTTTATAATTACCACTAGTACCGTCAGTTATTAATAATCAGTTAATAACATACACTACTGCTTTTCAGGAGCTGTTTGTCTTCCTAGGGAAGAAAAATCTTCGACAGTATATCTATAAGGTAAAGCCATTTTGAATGTTCCTAGATTGAGGTGCAATGATACCTGACTGTCATTGCTCCCTTTCGAATATCAAATTGGAGGAAATACAATTGTCGTTATAGCAGAATTATTATTATTTTTTGCCTCCTTTCAGTCATTTTATCCGTAGTAAATACCGCTCTGTTTTGAACCTGTTCCTCGTGGTTTGTTGTGACCCACAGAACATCATCCATAGTTCTGCCTCCGTGGGGGATGAAATGGCCCATTACCTGTATGTCCTCCAGTCTGTCACTTTGAACCACCTGGAGTCTCGCATGAGGATGCCCCTGGACTCCTACAACCAGGTGAGTTAGATGACCCCCACCAACCACAGCAAACCACTGTCTCTAACCCACTCCAGGAGAGAGGAGTTTAATGAGAAGTGCTGAATCAGTATCCTTGAAATCCACTTAGTTAGTTATTTTTATATATATATATATACATACATACATACATACATACATACATACATACATACATACATACACTCCTTCTCATTACCTCTGTCTCCCTCTACTGTTATCGACCCCATCCTTGTCCTCCTCCAGGACCAGAGGGAGATTCTACATGGCCTGCGGCAGGCGGCCTTTGAGACGGAGAGTGAGAACAGCTTGAGTCATGAGCGACGACGCTCTCTCTGCGCCAAGGAGTTCAAGAAGCTGGGCTTCTCTGTGAGTCTACTCCATGAGATTCCACTTACCACCACCTCATTCGGTCCCACTCACTGGGCCTCTGTGTCTCTTCACTCACCTCGTCTATCACTTACTGTCAACAATAAGCTGTCGCTTTCAACTGAGTCGTATTCTCATCTATACCAACCGTTGCTGGTTGATATAATTGCCCCGCTATCAGACTTTGATTCCACTCTTATCACTTACTATTAATCATTCACAGTTGCTAAACTTGTCCGAGTCTTATTCTTATCTATACCGTTCTTCATTGTCTCCCACCATACACCGTGTGTGTTCTTATCCCTGTTCTGTCCTTTCTCTCTCTCCAGAACAACAGTAACCCAGGTCAGGACTTGCTCCGGGCCCCTCCAGGCCTGCTGGCCCTAGACACCATGGCCCACTTTGCCTCCCGCTACCCCGATGCCTACAGCAGGGTGAAAATAGGGAGGGGAAGAGAAATCAAGGGAACGGAGGGTGTGGGAGGGAGTTAAAGGGACTAACATGGGTCTTTTGTTAGGGTGCAGGTTGGGTAGGTAGGTCATCTTCATGACACTTTCTCTCCCTTCTCTGTTTCTGTCTCTTAGTTTGTTCTGGAGAACAGCAGTAGGGAGGATAAGCACGAGTGTCCATTCGCCCGCAGTAGCATCCAGCTGACTCTCATCCTGTGTGAGATCCTAAGCATCGGAGAGCCCCGTAAGTCAACCTGAGCTAGTACATGTGGTGTTGACGCATATCCCACTGTAGTTATTGGGGTCAAATTTGTCTCCACTTTTGTGGATTGGGGCGATCAGTCCTTGGTTCTAAATATTGGGGAAGATGCCAGAGCTAAGGATGACGTTAAGGAGTTTAAGTATAGCCAATTGGAAGTTGTGGTCTGTATATTTTGTTATTTCATTGAGGATACCATTGACACCACAGGCCTTTTTGGATTGGAGGGTTTGTATTTTGTCCTGTAGTTCATTCAATGTAATTGGAGAATACAGTGGGTTCTGGTAGTCTTTAGTAGTTTTTGTTTTTGCTGTTTGTTCTCTGTTATAAGGCTCAAAAGAATGGAGAAGTGGTTTACCCATACGTCTCTGTTTTGGATAGATAACTATTCGTGTTGTCTGTTTAGTGTCTTCCAATTCTCCCAGAAGTGGTTAGTCTATGGATTCTTCAATTACATTGAGCTGATTTCTGACGTGCTGTTCCATCTTTTTACGTAGTGTATATCTGTATTGTTTTAGTGATTCACCATAGTGAAGGCGTAGACTCAGATTTTCTGGGTTTCTATGTTTTTGGTTGGATAGCTTTCTCAATTTCTTTCTTAGGTTTTTGCGTTCTTCATCAAACCATTTGTCATTGTTGTTCATTTTCTTCAGTTTTCTGTTTGAAATGTTTAGATTTGATAGGGAAGCTGAGTGGTCAAATAGACTGTTTAGGTTTTCTACTGCCAAGTTTACACCTTCACCATTATAGTGAAACTTTTTGTCCAGGAAGTTGTCTAAAAGGGATTGAATTTGTTGATGCCTAATTGTTTTTTGATAGGTTCCCACACTACTTTCATTCCATTTATAGCATTTCTTTATATTATTCAGTTCCTTTAGCTTTGATGCCTCATGATTGAGTATTGCTCTGATCTGTGTTCTGGATGTAGGTCAGGGGGAGGTGTCTCGCTGGTCTGGATGTAGGTCAGGGGGGAGGTGGCTCGTTGGTCTGGATGTAGGTCAGGGGGGAGTTGTCTGGATGTAGGTCAGGGGGGAGGTGTCTCGCTGGTCTGGATGTAGGTCAGGGGGGAGGTGTCTCGCTGGTCTGGATGTAGGTCAGGGGGAGGTGTCTCGTTGGTCTGGATGTAGGTCAGGGGGGAGTTGTCTGGATGTAGGTCAGGGGGAGGTGTCTCGCTGGTCTGGATGTAGGTCAGGGGGAGGTGTCTCGTTGGTCTGGATGTAGGTCAGGGGAGTTGGTCTGGATGTAGGCATTTCTTTATATTATTCAGTTCCTTTAGCTTTGGCCTCATGATTGGTATTGCTCTGATCTGTGGTCTGGATGTAGGTCAGGGGGGAAGGTGTCTCGCTGGTCTTGATGTAGGTCAGGGGGGAGGTGTCTCGCTGGTCTGGATGTGGGTCAGGGGGAGGTGTCTCGCTGGTCTGGGCGGGGTGTCTGTTGCTCCTGTGTGAGGTGTTGGGGCTGCAGTTGAGGGCGACGTCCTTTAGGGTATGGACAAAGGTTTGCACTGCTGCCTTGTATAGGTGGACCTGGTCGTAAAGACTGGGCCAGGTGTACATTTGCTTTTGAGGCATAGTCAACAGGAAATACTTGCGTTTACCCGCTGTATGGTAGCAAGGTGTGTATTATTATGTGGCTAGGATAACCTTGTTGGACAGAAGGTCTAGGGTGCGTTGGGTGTTTGGACACTGTGTTTGGGGAAAAATTACATTTTCTTGTATATATGTCCTGTTTGAGTCAATAAGGAGTACGATCTGTGTCTTGTGTATGTCCTCAGTGGGTGTGGGGGGGTTGTCAGGAGGGCTATCAGGGTGGCTGACAGGAGGGGTGCTCAGAGTGGGTGGGATCCCCTGGGCTTGGGGTTCTTCATTTGTCTGTCTTACTGGGATGTCGAGGCTATGGTCTGGGGTGGACTGTTCTGCTGTGGTGTCCAGACTTTTGTCAGGGTCTGAGGTGGGCTGTTCTGCTGGGTTCTTTGTGGGGGTGGCCAGCTCTCTAATGGGTTGTTCTCTGTCACATGTCATCGTTTTCACCTTCTCCTCGAGCACACTCACCTTCTCCTCTAGTGCTCTGTTCTTCTCCTGCTCCTGCTCTTCTCCTGTTGATGTTGTCTCACCACAGTCCAGTGTCGATATGTTTCTCTCCACCTCCAGCTCTCTGTGTCTGGTTGAGGGGGTGTTGTTGAGCTGGACTATTTTTTTAATATATTGTTTTGTGCTGACTGGAGTGTGTTCACCTGCTTTTCCAGCTCCACCTGCCTTACTTTCAGCTGGGTGAATGTATCCTTCATTTCAATGAGGGGGTAGTACTCTGTGCTGGGAGGTTTGACATTCCTCTTGGGGTTGCTCGTCTGTGGGGTTGAATAATGAAGAGGTCTGGTCTGACACTCTCAGGGTGGGGATATCTTTCTCAAGAGAGAGCTTACCCTGCTGAGCTACCTCTCTGATAATGTGAAAGTCCAGCTGAAACTGTTTGGGAATGCCCTGTACCATTACTGTTCCAGACTTGTACAGGTTGACGTTGGCTGACTCCGAGTCCTCTGTGTCTAATCCTGAGTTTCCACCCATCGCTAACACCCCCTCTTAACAGAGGGACAGTGTGTTAATATAGCTCTGCACCATGCCAGGGGATGGTCTGGTTAATATAGCTCTGCACCATGCCAGGGGATGGTCTGGTTAATATAGCTCTGCACCATGCCAGGGGATGATCTGGTTAATATAGCTCTGCACCATGCCAGGGGATGGTCTGGTTAATATAGCTCTGCACCATGCCAGGGGATGGTCTGGACAGCGGGAGGGGGCTTCAGATGCCTCTGCATTTGGGTGGGGTAGGCTGTGATACTCTCCTGCCATTGTTGAGCTCACTTCTCACTTCACACCTCAGTGCAAATTGAAGTTGCATTCAGATATGTTCTGTCCAAGCTAAGGCTTTATCTTAGCATTCAGTCCTTATAAAGTAAAATATATAATTCTAATGTATTTTTCTTCTTTGCTTTAAATGTAGCTTCAGATTAAACATTACTCCGTTCCAAGTTGGATGGTGTTTTCAGGTGTCTGTTTGTTTGCCAGAGCATTTGCTGTATAGCTTGGAAATAATAATCTTTGGTAGTATGAATCCAAAATCAGGTTGTGGGTTTAGAGTTCTGATTTGCAGTGAAGGTTATGTTGTGGAGGGTAGTATCCTGTATATGTCCTTGCTGAAAAATCCAAGTTTATCTGACTCTAAATCTATATTTTTGTAAAAACATGCTGAAAAATGTGAGCTTATCTGCTCATCTTTCTCTCTCACTCACTCACTCACTCACTCACTCACTCACTCACTCACTCACTCACTCACTCACTCACTCACTCACTCACTCACTCACCACTAGCCTCAGAAACAGGTTCAGACTACCACCCCATCTTCTTCGCTCAGGACCAGCTGCTGGATGAGCTCTTCTGCATCTGCATCCAGCTGCTCAATAAGACCTGGAAGGAGATGAGAGCCACGCAGGAGGACTTTGACAAGGTAACACAACCCACACTGCAATGTCACCATATAGCTCCCTCTTTCTCCATGTCTCATTCCCACCCCATGTCTCAGCATCACATCTGTCTCACTCTCACCCTATATCTCACCCTTTTCCCACACTGTACTCTAATGTACAAGTACAAGAAACAGCCTCTTGCCATTTGAAACAAAGTAGTTGAAGGGAGCATGTCTACAAGTAGATAGCAGGTATATTACCTTTGGTCAGGTAATATACCTGCTATGTGGAAACCTGCTCGTCAAACATCTCATTCCAAAATAATGTCCATTAATATGGAGTTGGCTCCCCCTTTGCTGCTATAACAGCCTCCACTCTTCTGGGAAGGCTTTCCACTAGATGTTGGAACATTGCAGCAGGGACTTACTTCCGTTCAACCACAAGAGCATTAGTGAGGTCGGGCACTGATGTTAGGCGATTAGGCCTGGCTCGCAGTCGGCGTTCCAATTCATCCCAAAGGTGTTCGATGGGGTTGAGGTCAGGGCTCTGTGCCAAACTGTCAAGTTCTTCCACACCGATCTTGACAAACCATTTCTGTATGGACCTTGCTTTGTGCACAGGGGCATTGTCATGCTGAAACAGGAAAAGGACTTTCCCCAAACTGTTGCCACAAAGTTGGAAGCACAGAATTGTCAAGAATGTCATTGTATGCTGTATGGTTAGGATTTCCCTTCACTGGAACTAAGGGGTCAAGCCCAAACCATGAAAAACACCCCCAGGCCATTATTCCTCCTCCACCAAACCTTACAGTTGGCACTATGCATTGGGGCAGGTAGCGTTCTCCTGGCATCCGCCAAACCCAGATTCATCCGTTGGACTGCCAGATGATGAAGCATGATTCTTCATTGGTGAGAACACGTTTCAACTGCTCCAGAGTCCAATGGCGGCGAGCTTTACACCACTCCAGCCGATGCTTGGTATTGCACATGGGGATCTTAGGCTTGTGTGTGGCTGCTCGGCCATGGAATCCCAATTCATGAAGCTCCCAACGAATTGTTCTTGTGCTGACGTTGTTTTTAGAGGCAGTTTGGAACTCGCTAGTGAGTGTTGCAACTGAGGACAGATGATTTCTACTAGCTACGAGCTTCAACACTAGGCAGTCCCATTCTGTGAGCTTGTGTGGCCTACCACTTGGCTCCTAGATGTTTCCACTTCACAATAGCAGCACTTACTGTTGACCAGGGAAGCTGAAGCAGGGCAGGAATTTTACGAACTGATTTGTTGGAAAGGTGGCATCCTATGACTGTGCCACGTTGAAAGTCCCTGAGCTCTTCAGTAAGGCCATTCTACTGCCAACGTTTTCCTATGGAGATTGCATGGCTGCGTGCTCGATTTTTATACACCTGTCAGGATTGGGTGTGGCTGAAATAGCCGAATCCACTCATTTGAAGGGGTGTTCATATACTTTTGTGTGTGTGTGTATATATAGTGTATGTTGTATATCATGTCCAAGCGTGTTGCAGTGTATTGTCTGATAGATGGTCTATTTGTTTACATTGCCAACTGTGGAGGGGCAAAGTGGTAATCTAATTTAGAAAATCAAACTTCAAAGCACTCCATGGCATCCGGAGTGGAATGGCATTTACCTGCATGCGCTACACCGAAAACAGTAAGTTCTCTGTGTCTTGTCTGCCACCATCGTATGTTCTCTGTGTCCTGTGAGCAAGAATCGTATGCAGGATAATACCATCCATCTGCCACAGCCACACAGAGTAGGAAACACAGAGTTTAATCTATAGAGGGCTGTGGGAGGCAACCAGCTGGGGTATAATTAGTCAGTTGTAATCGTTAGAACGGGACATCGATTAGTCATCCAGAATGGCTACCACAATGGAATATCGACTGGCTGCCCTATCTAAATGTATTGATACCGTGCTAAGGTAATGTAGGAAAGACTGCTGGATGGGCCCAATCCAGGCTATTTCCATTCCAATGTTAACTACACTGGGCTCACTCAGAGAGAACTATTCATTAACACCAAAACCATACAACAGGCCCATGTTTTACAAAATGCTTTCTGGTCATAAACCCTTAACCTTTTGACCTTTTGGTTTGGAGCGAGTGTCCAGCCAGCAGGCCCTGTCATTGTGTTGCGCCCTCTGCTGCCTCCCACAATCACATGGAGCAGGGATAATTGGGCATTAGAAGCACAAAGAGAATCCCACTCCATAGCAGAATCAGAGCGAGGGAGAAAGGTCCTTCACAATCAACACAATCAATTGGTTCCATCAGCATTAATTACACAAGAGAAAAACCTCTGGACACTGACAATGGAGAGATGGACAGTGGTCAGCCACAGTGGTCAGCCATGTTAAAAAGAGAGAGAGGGGGGGGGGTACAAAGCAAAGGCATCTTATTATACCCTATTGGTATTTCTTATCTCCTTTTTAGATTTGTTCATCCTCAAGTCAGATACTTGTTAAGTCTGATGAGAAATGTTAAGGGGATAAATGCAGAGTACTGGTGCTGAGAGAATTTGTTTACAGCTTGAAGAGTGAGTGGTATCTGTCTCCACCGTGCCTGTCTCACAGAAGATTCCACACCTCACTGTCAACAACCCATAATGAGATTCTACACTCTTAGAGACACAGGTGCCCTCTAGAACATAAAGGGTTCTTTGACTGTCTCCATAGGAGTACCCTTTGAATAACCCCTTTTGGTTCCAGGTAGAACCCTTTGTGTATATTTGGCTTTTACTACCATGTCCCTCAGCCTCTCCTCCTCTACCTCTGTTGCAGTCTCTCTGTTTCTCTCTACTCATTCGATCACAAACCCTGTCTCTTCCTCTCTTTCTCCCTCTCCCTCTTCCCTCCAATAAACCCCTAACTGTGCTGTCGATTTCCAGCCGTTAATCACTCCTGGCAACACGCTGCTGCCAGCTGGGTGCCTCCAGCTAGGACTTTGTGTGTGTGACACCCCCCCCCATCACGCACTTTCCCTCCAATAACAGTCATCTTCACACACACACACACACACACACACACACACACACACACACACACTCTGCTGGGTTATGAGGGAACAGAGACAGCTGCTCCTCACTAAAGCTGAGGTAAACGTCTCCTGTACTGGGGTTCTCCTCTTCCTATTGGTTAAAGCAGAGGAGTGACGGCAGGGGAGAGGGGGGGCGGACGGGGTGTGAGTGACTATCAGGGTGTCTGTTTACAAAATAACCTCATCTCTGGACTGCTGATGCCATAAAGGTGATACTTACTCTTATCCCTCTATCCGCTGTCCTCTGTTTCGCTCCTCATATTTTTTTTTTTTTTCTCTCTCTCTCGGCTGTGGAACTAACATTGTTGGCCTCTGGGTTATACTTGAAAGACACAACATGGAGGTGAGATACTCTATTTGGATTCATTAGTCATTTCTACATGGTCTTTACACAGTATGTGAAGAATGTTGTTACACGGGATTATACCTGGGGACATTTTGAGGGAGGTGTCACTGAAAGCTTTGTTTTGTTCCAAGTACATGACTGTCTCAATTTTAGTTACAGTTTTAGTGCCATTCTCCTTGGATGTGTTGTTGTAAATATATTTTTCTCTGCCTACATGGATAAATACATGTTATATTACATTGGCATTACGTATTAGTATGGTTTAGAGCTCTTTGAATATAATAAAGTGCGGTGTAATGTAGTTGCAGGATACCGATGATCGAATTCTGTGTTTTTAATATAGAATCTTTTTTTTGCAGTCACTGGTTGTACAGTTTTTAGTAATATGTACAGAATGTTTTAAAAACATACCTGTTAATCCTTGTTGATTGAAGAGGTGAATTATTCCTTCCTGCTGCATAAGGAGGGTTGGCAATCCAGGTCCGTGGTCTGAAGCGCAATTTTTCCTGTGTGGTTGGGTTATGCCAAGCTGTCCAAATCTCAGGGGGAGATGAATGTTCCCCGGGATTATTTCTGGTTTATGCAGGATTCTGCACTATTAATTGATTTGTCTATTTCAGAATTGCCAATGTGATTTCCTGAATATGGTGATAGATCATTTAATTTGTGTAATTATGCCATTCATTTGTGATTGGTTGCAATGGTATGGTCCATGTGGAAGTATCCCAGCTACTATACTTAAGCTGTGTCGGTCCTGTCTTGGTAGAGAGGGGACAGGTTGCTGACAGGTATTATTGAGGCCTGGTGTTTATTGAACTCAACCTTTTATTTATTTTCAGTCAACCCCTTGTTTATGTTTCCTGTTCTGTCCATCGTCATGTTTATTTTGTTTGTAAATAGGTGTACAATAGTTTTGGTGTCTCTTCTCCACAAATAAAAGGCCACTCCTGGGCACTGCACTAGGTCCATATTGTCTGCTTCCTCACTGAAACCTCCACTGCTAGGTGCGGTCTCCATTTTTTAAATATTTTTTTTACGTAACCTTTGTTTAACTAGGAAGGTCAGTTAAGAACAAATTCTTACTTACAATAACTGGCTACCGGGGAACTGCCTTGTTCAGGGGCGGAATGACAGATTTTTACCTTGTCAGTTCGGGGATTCGACCACTAGGCTACCTGCCGCCCCACTAGGCTACCTGCCGCCCCACTAGGCTACCTGCCGCCCCACTAGGCTACCTTCTGTACATTACTCTGAGACAGGAACACACTCACACCCTTTAAACCCCCCTATGCTCTGTTGAGACCACTCTTTCAAGTCACCGAGATCTCTTCTAGCCATGGTAGCCTAAATAATGTGCAACTCGGCATTTTTATACATAACCCTAAGCATGATGGGATGTTTTTTAATGGCTTAATCAACTCAGGAACCACACCTGTGTGGAAGCACCTGCTTTCAACATACTTTGTATCCCTCATTTGCTCAAGTGTTTCCTTTTATTTTGGCAGTTACCTGTATTCTGTTATGTTTTGCATTCTATTACCTCAAACTTTTGAGGTGGGATTATTTTAGATTGAAGAAATACCGCTATGTGCCTCCATGGGTGCGGCATGCACAGCAGATACCACGTGCTCCATAGAGGATGAGTGCGCAATTGCTGAACATTGTTTGCTCCATACCTGTTGCTCCATAGATAGTGGGCTCTCCATGGATACTGTAATTCAGAGCCTGCTTCATGGGTCATGGTTATTGTGTGCCCAACACATCTGTACGTACAGTACCATTTCATTAAAGTCCTCCAAACTGGTGCTGCTGTACATTGGAGGAAGGTGGGGGGGGGGGAGTTACCATGATGCACAAACAAATTACATTCCCATGGCGACGGCTGCTTGGTGTCAAGTGCAGTGTCATTGAGAGACACTCAGTATGGCCACCCTGAGATAAAGGGAGAGAGAGACCGAGGGGAGGAAATAGTGAGTGTGGGGGGGATCGACTTGAGTTTGGTTTGGTGTGTTCTCATAGATTTCTTTGAGGGATTTTGAAACTGTGGCTGCAGTTAGAGAGAAACACCAGATTTTCCTGTCTCTTTCTCTCTCACACACACACACACACACACACACCCTACCGTATTTCTTCCTTCCTGTGCTTTGTCATGTGGCCTTCGCCTCAGAGAACTCATGTTTTGGGGGGCCCGAGGTCAAGCCTTGTCTGAGTTTGTAAGCGTCACTGTGCCCAGCAGAGCAAAGAGCGGGAACAGTCTGCTTTCTCTCAACTCAAACCCACATTCACACGATAGCTAGCTACTGAAATATGAAAACATACAGTACATACACTAAAACTTTAACTTTAATATAGCTCAGTGGTTCCCAAATGTTTTTGCTTTGACCCACCCAAGGGCTTTTGAATTGTCTTGTTTACCCACCAGAGAAACCATGTTTATAGCCATAACATAGCTGGTATGTTTTCCCTTTAAATAATCAAATGTTGACTGATTCTGTCCATCTGTAGGTAATGCAGGTTGTGCGTGAACAGATCACCAG